>NC_084800.1:24778787-25081818 GCF_963169125.1 Humulus lupulus | reverse complement strand
ATGAACCAAATCCCGAGGTCCAGCAGCGACCGGGAAAGCAGCCTATGGGTCAGGGTGACATCGAGAGTTCGACACCCCGGCCGCCAAATCCGAACCCAGATTTCCTAACGACGATAGAGATGGAGAACATACAGTTGAGGAGTCAGCTGTCAAGAGCAAACAAGCAAATCGAAGAAGTCTTGGCCCGGTTACCCCCTCTTACAACCGACGCTAACGTCGGAAAGAGGCAAAGTGGGACTCATAAGTCCCGCCGGGATAACCGGTCCAGGCCCAGCCGATCAGTCAAAGCCTCGACTCCGAGTTCTACCCCCACGTCACACCACCACTAGGAAACTGTGTTTGAGGAGTTTCCTAGGGCCAATCAGCAATTCAGTCGATCAGTCCGAACCTCAACTCCTAGCTCAGTTCCACCATCGAACGCACCCAGAAGGGCCCGAGGAAGCTCGCGGAGGAGATCCGGGGAGGGCTCGCGAAGACAGCCTGCTCCGGCCAGCCATCTTGTACCACGATCGAACTACCGAGCACAGGATGCGGTGGATGGTAGAGTGGAGCGGCCGCGACCTAACTTTGTAATGACCCACTACTCTAGACTTTTGGACCATTAATGAAACTATACATACAAACCTTAATAAGACTTACATTTGCGAAAATACCATAAATTTATTAGAAACTTGTAGAAACAAAAGTTACTTTCATAAAATAAGTAGGATATGGGTACCCATTGTCTTTAAAACAAAACATAACTTAAAGTAAAAAGGAGTTACATAGAAAGTGCGGAAAATACATGTAAAACCATAAAAAAAAAAGTAAAACAAAACTACATCCTCGAGAAATCGAACTCTCGACTCCTTGCCTCCATTCACCATCGATACACATTCTCTAAGCGCCTACGAATCTTACCGCCTCTAAAGCTATTTTCCTGCACATAAAACAAAAAGGAATGAGCCTAATGCCCAGCAAGGAAAATCTAACACATAGTCATAAACATAAAATTTCATAATAAACATAAAGACATATCATAACACTTATTACATACACTTATTATAATGGCCATTATTACTTGGGGTCCCATAGACTAAACAAGTCATATGCCCATGAGATTAGTGGGGTCCTACTAGCTAAGTAGGTCATATGCCCATAATCTTTTTGGGGTCTTGTTAGTCATATGGGTCATATGCCTAAGCCTACAAACATACACATTTCATAACATATTTATAACATATTTCATAATATATCACATAAGATATCACAAGCATAAAACATATAGATTCTATCCAATTTTCCTTACCAAGGTTACCGGGATATGTGGACAGCGTTGGGACTTTGGAACACTCCTAATAACCATTATGAGAAAGAGTGAGTCTAATGAAGAAAAAGAGATGAAAAGGAATGGGAAGACTAAACCATTGAAAAACATGCTTACCGAAACTTATGTGCTCAAGAACTTAGATTTCCTAACCAAAATAAGAATGAGGTTAGGAGACTGAGTAGAAGGCTATGAGAAAGAAAATAACATAAAACAAATGAACTAGAGTTTTGGTTTACCTCAAAGACTTGTAAGACCAATCTACACCACAACCGAAATACTATAGAACCTTACTTCCCAAAGTGTTTGATAAGCTTATGATTTCCCCAAACCAGGTGTTTACACTCTCACACTCACTTAGCACTAGCAGCCTCTGAACTTAGAGCAAAAGATGAATAATGGCTGGGTACTAGGTCCTATATATAGAGTTTAGGAATGAAAGGACCTTGATTTTACTTGAATAAAAATAATAGCTTTTTAGGTGAAAATAATTTGAATAATCATTCAACAGAGGCTGAAGACTCGTTCAAAAAGATGCTGGACTTATCAAGAGGTTGGATGGCTGAAAGGAAAAGAATTCAAAAACTTTTGAAAATACACTGAAGGAGGCGATATATCGCCCCCTGTAGGCGATATATCGCCTGGGCCAGTATGCCCGAGGTTGTCGTGCATCGTCTCGTGTTTTCCGTATCTACGTGCTGTGATATATCGCCCCCTATAGCTGCGATATATCGGCACACGCTGATTAATTAAACACGAAATTACACATTTTTAGCTAAGTTTGAATGGAGTAAACAGCCTTGACTAAGCCCTCAACGTATTCAAAGCTGCTGATTGACCCTATTGCATTCAAACTTTACTCCTTATTAAATTTAATCCTCAAAATACTTAATCTTTAATCACCCATTCATAACATGTGCTTAAAATCCTATTGGTCCTCATCTAAACCTTATAGTATAATAAATATTATTCTTAATATCAGTCATATAATCAAACCTTAGGTTAAACTTAATATTCTTAAACTATAGGTTAAACTTAGAAAATCTATAAGTACTACTATGAGTGTCCAAATAATTCCCGGTTTGAACCAAAAATCCACAGTTACCAAGATAATACTATACATACTATAATACTACTAAATAATTAGCTAAGTAAAGTTCTTGGACTCTACAAACTTGATCCGCCCAGACAGGACTAGGATCGCGTCACCAGTTAGGCATCCCCCGTCGCCAATAAGAGACCCATCTCCTCCCCGTCCAGTTCGGGACATTCCGGCTCATGGGAGTAGTAGGAGAAATCCTCCTTCCGCCGGTCCTTCCCATCGCAGCCGAGCATGTGGGGAAGTCCCGGACCCTCACTCTCAGCAGTGGGCTCCGAGTTTTTCAAACGGGAGTTACTGGACCGGGAGCCACTGAAGTGGCAGGTCCGGTGAAGACCTGCGTAATCGTTTAAGTTCGGCGTGAAGCCCTCAGGCCACCCCTCGGGCTGACCTTCGAGATCGCCTCAACTCACAGAAGGGAGATCCGGCTAGAAATGGTAATCATGTTCGCCGAGGGGTTGGTCCTTCGGAAGTATGTGACAGTGGGAGTGTCCCATCTAACCAAGCTCAAGCTTGGAGGGACAATAACCCGCCTAACACTTACAATGGAATTGGAGCTATTGAACAGCCCCAGAACAACCAAGGAAGTAAAGACCAAACCGTAAAGCGTTTAGCTCAGATGGAGGAGCTGATGAAGAAGCTCTTGTCAGACAAGGAAAAAGAAGAATACGACTCGGGGGACGAACTCGAGCTCTTCGCCCCCAGCATAGCAGCCACGACATATCCACCAGGTTTGTGGATGCCCCACTTGTCCAAGTTCGATGGAGACGGAGACCCGTCAGATCATTTGGGTATGTTCAACACCCTGATGATGGCCCACAACATCGGCCCCGAGCTAAGGTGTTTGATATTTCCTTCCACCTTGACTGGGTCGGCTAGGCAATGGTTCAAGCACTGAAAAAACAGTCCATCAGCTCGTAGAAGACCTTTTTTGCTGACTTCAAGAGGGCATTCCGAGCCTCTCAAGCTGCCCGCGTCAAAGCCGACACCCTGGAAAACGTGAAGCAGCAGCTCAAGGAACCTTTGAAAGCTTACCTAAGCAGGTTCGCAAACGTCGCGGCTCGAGCCGGGGACGCAGACGATAGTTCCAAGCTTATGGCCTTGAGGACTGGAATTCTCGTTGGAGGCGGACTATGGAAAGAGATACAGAGAAAAGGTGTCAGCACTGTGGATGAATTCCTAAACAAGGCCCAAGGATGGATAAACCTGGAAGAGGCGCGAGCATCGGTCGCGGGAACCAGCCAAGCCCCTAATCAGCCCGTTGGAGCGGGAACGGATGTCGTGAAAACGAATCAAACCATTACACAGAATAACCAAGTGGGTGGAGGCAAGAGAAAATGGAGTAGCGAGGGCGGCCAGCACGGTCCGAAGAAGAACAAGCCCGTGGAAAAATTTAAGCTAGTCTACACGACTTATACCGAGCTCACAAACACTAGGGAACACATTTTCCTAGCCAACTCTGCCCGCCTCCCATTGAAGAAACCGGAGCCTTTGAAGTACCAGAAGGCCCAGAGGGACCCCTCCAAGTTCTGTCGATTCCACAACAACATTGGCCACAACACTGATGATTGTAGGCATTTAAAGGATGAGATCGAGACACTCATCAAAGCCAAAACTTTGGCTCAGTATGTGCGGAACAGAGTTCCCACCAGTTAGTCGGCCCCAAAAGCTCCGGTGAATCAGCCAGGGCCCCGGATAAATCAGGACACCCCTCCTTCTGTGATAGGGGGAGAGATATCCACAATCTCCGGAGGCCCCCATTTTTCTGGCACGAGCATAGGTGCCCAGAAGAGATATGTCAATGAGTTGAAGGCTCATAACGGAGTGGAGTTCGTCCCAGAGCAACATCTACCCAAACAACAACGACTGGAGAGGCAACCAATCATATTTACTGAGGAGGATGCTAGTCACGTCCAGTTCCCCCATAATGATCCTTTGGTCATAACCACCCAGCTCGTTAACCAGAGAGTTAGGAGGATACTGGTCGATAATGGGAGTTCGGTGAACCTGCTGTTCCGGTCTATGCTGGAGAAAATTGGGTTATCTGTCACCGAGCTGAAGGCCACCTCCATGATGCTGTATGGATTTTCCGGAGAAAGATCAGCGGCAATAGGTATAATCGAGCTAGTAATTACCTTGGGAGAGGGGCCCCAGCCTGTCTCTAAGCTCCTCAAATTCGTGGTCATCGATTGTCCCGCCGCCTACAACGCCATTCTGGGTCGGCCTGCGCTGATAGCATTTGAGGCCGTAACCTCCATCTGCCACCTCGCAGTCAAATTCCCCTCTTCCACGGGGATATGCACGGTCCGAGGTGATCAGCTCACTGCCAGGGAATGCTATAGCATTTACATGAAGGGAAAGTCATGACCCGGGCAGCAGACGATGACCATTCAGGGCGAAGACGAGGAATCTCAGGAAGTAGGACTTACTCTTGAGATAGAAAAACCTCAGAATACCAATGTGGAAGGTATCACCGTGAATGATGATATCGACCCTAGAACAGGCGAAGATAGATCTGAGCTCCAGGCCATCGAAGAGCTTGAGGAGGTGAATATCGACCCACAAGATTCCTCAAAGGTGGTAAAGCTCGGGAAAAACCTGTGTAGTAAAAGGAAGGAAGAGTTGCTTAGATTTCTACAAGATAATCTAGATGTGTTCGCCTGGTCTCATGAGGACATGGTAGGCATCAGCCTGAGCGTCATCATGCACACCCATAACTTGGACAAGAACGTGCCGGCAAAGTCCCAGAAACAAAGGCGCCTGGGCACGACCCGAGCTGAGGCCCTAGAGGAGGAAGTAGCCCGTCTCTTAAAGTGCGGCTTTATCCGCGAGGCAAAGTACTCGATTTGGGTCGCATATCCTGATTTGGTCCCGAAGCCCAATGGGAAATGGCGGACCTGCATCGACTTTTCCGATCTAAGTAAAGCCTGCCCCAAAGATTGCTTCCCTTTGCCAAGGATTGATCAATTGGTAGATGCCACGGCGGGGCACGAGCTCATGTCTTTTATGGATACATACTCGGGCTATAACCAGATCGCCATGAACCCGATAGACCAGGAACACACTAGCTTCATGACCCCAACTAACGTTTATTGCTACAAGGTCATGCCCTTCGGGCTGAAAAACGTAGGAGCTACATACCAGAGGTTGGTCAATAGGATGTTTACCAATCAGATCGGGAAAAACATGGAAGTGTATGTTGACGACATGTTGGTCAAGTCAAAAACTGCCGATAACCATGTCTCCGATCTAAAGGAATGTTTCAAGATTTTAAGAGAGTACGACATAAGGCTAAATCCCCAAAAGTGTACTTTCGGGGTTGCGTCAGGAAAATTTTTGGGTTTCATAATCAACACCAGAGAATAGAGGTGAACCCTGATAAGATCAGGTCGCTACTCGAGATGCCATCACCCCGATCTCGAAAAGACGTTCAAAGTCTGACAGGAAGAGTGTTTGCCATTCTACAACCTGCTCCGGGGAAATAAAAAATTAGAGTGGATCGAAGAGTGCGAATGTGCCTTCCTCGACCTGAAAGCACATTTAGCCGAGCCGCCCGTGTTGTCCAAACCAACAGCAGGAGAGCCTCTTTTCCTTTACCTGGCTGTCACGGAAGATGCGGCTAACGCAGTACTGGTCCGGGAAGAAGACTGGTCTCAAGAGCCAGTCTATTACATTAGCAAGAGGCTTCTCGGAGCTGAATCCCCATACCCGCTAATGGAGAAAATGGCTTTCTGCCTTATTACGGCCTCCCGAAAACTCAGGCCGTATTTCTAGTCCCATTCAATCCACGTCATAACCGATCAACCCTTAAGGCAGGTTTTGAAAAAACCTGAGGCATCGGGACGTCTGTTGAAATGGGCTATCGAGCTTAGCCAATTTGAGATACTGTACGTGCCGCGAACTGCTGTGAAAAGCCAAACTTTGGCTGATTTTGTGGCAGAATGCACGGGATTCTGAGAAGAACTAGTGGAAGGAACCGGTTCGGGCCTTGTGGAAAGTATTCATAGATGGCTCGTCCAACGAGAATGGGTCTGGAGCTGGAATCATATTGATATCCCTGGATGGACATCGATTCCACTCCGTGTTACGATTCGGATTCAAAGCATCCAACAACGAAGCCGAATACAAAGCTTTATTGGCTGGGCTAAGGGTGGCCCAGGAGCTGAAGGCCAGCTCCGTCCAGTGCTACAGCGATTCCCAGCTCGTGGTGAACCAAGTATTAGGAGAATACCAAGCACGGGGAACCAAGATGGCTGCTTACCTAGCCATGGTAAAGAAGGAGCTATTCACATTTGAGCACGACCTAATTGAATAGATACCTCGAGAGCAGAATGCCAATGCTGATGCCCTGGCAAAGCTCGCCACCTCCGGGGAGGCCGAAACTTTGGGCCTGGTACCGATAGAATTCTTGGAAAGACCAAGCATAGAGGAAGCCAGGGCGAAGGTCGAGATGATTGACACCAGGCCGACCTGGATGACCCCCATAGTCGAGTACCTCACAACAGGGAAGTTACCCGAGGAGCGAAACGACGCAAGGATGGTACTTTACCAAGCTCCGAGGTATATAATGATAGACGGGGTATTGTACCGGCGTGGCCTCTTTTTACCTCTCCTGCGGTGTGTTCTGCTAGGTGAAGCGAGAACCATTCTGCAGGAGGTGCATGAGGGATTTTGTGGAGATCATGCTGGGGGACAATCCCTGGCCTTGAAAGTGTTGAGGTAAGGGTATTTTTGGCCCACTCTATCAAAGGACTCGATCTCTTATGTCAAAAATTGCGACAGGTGCCAACGGTTCGCCACGGTCGCCCGAGCCCCCCCAGTCGAGCTAAAGATGATCTCATCCCCGTGGCCGTTCGCGGTCTGGGGGATTGATTTAGTTGGTGCCCTTCCCACGGGAAATGGAGGAGTTCGCTATGCTGTGGTGGCTATAGACTACTTCACAAAATGGGCAGAGGCAGAAGCCCTGGCGACGATTACTTCAAAGAGGGTCCTCGACTTCGTGGTCAAGAATATTGTCTGCCGATTTGGGCTGCCAAAGAAGATTGTGTCGGATAACGGAACACAGTTCGATAGCGACCTCTTCACCGAATTCTGCAAGAGGCACGACATAGTTAGCTTCTCCTCCGTGGCCTACCCCCAGGCTAATGGGCAGGTTGAGGTTGTGAACAAGACACTGAAAATGAGCCTTAAGAAGAGGTTGGATGAAGCCAAGGGAGTCTGGCCCAAACAGCTCCCCCAGGTGCTATGGGCATACTGGACCTCGCACCGAACTTCGATGGGTCACACTCCTTTCTCCCTGGCTTTCGAGAGTGAGGTCGTCCTTCCTATCGAAATGAAGACAGCCTCGCATAGAGTCTGGACATTTGACCAAGACCAGAACGACAAACTTCTCTGCGCATCCCTTGACCTAATTGACAAAAAATGAGAAGATTCGCAGCTGTAGCTCGCGTATTATCAACAAAAGATCACTCGTTATTTCAACTCAAATGTCAAGAAACGCATCTTTAGCGTAGGCGACCTGGTGCTTAGAAGAGTCTTCTTAGCCGGTAAGGATCCCAAGGACGGAGTTTTGGGGCCAAACTGGGAAGGACCCTATCAAATAATAGAGGTTGTGAAAGAAGGAACCTTTAAGCTGGCTCAGCTTAATGGAGAAGCAGTCCCACGGACTTGGAACGCTATTGTAATGCTCCAAATTTCCTAATAAGGTTTAGGACCTTGATTGGGAGGCCAGGAGGGCCATAATTGATTTATTATGGTATTTAATGATTATATGCATGTTTATGTTGATTATATTATAATATGATGTGAAATGCATGCATGTGAGTCCATATTTTTATTACAGGGGTGTGATGGTAATTTGGCCCGTTGAGGGTAAATTGTTTACTTGGATGCATGTTGGTGATATATTCTGAGACAACATTATAATGTGGGTTTGTTTGAGCCATTCGGCATGAGACGATCATGGAATGTTAATTATCGGTTTGGTCATAACAGGCTTAAGCTCGGGGCTCGCGGTGAGTCTCGGGGTGTTTTAATGATTAGAGTGTTACCGGGCATTAAAGGGTAACGGGATGTGAATTATTGGTGTTTGAGAATATTGAGATCAGCGGGAATTGGGAAGCGTTAATTATGATTAACGGGATAAGTGGAAAGTACCAATTTTACCCTTGAAATGGTTTTAGAAGCCTTAAATGACCTAGGGGTATTTAGGTCATTTGGTTTGGATATATGTGAAGCTTTAGATGGCTGTGGAAACAGAACAAAAACAGAGCAAGAAATTCCCTTCCCGTACATTCATTCCTCTCATTTCCTCTTTGGTTTTTGAGCTCAAAGTGAGATTTCAAGCTAGGAAATCAAGGGGCTGAGTTTGTAGACTTGGTTCAGCCATTAGAGAGGGTTTAATTCCAGGTTTGAGGTAAGTTTTATCCATTAACTTTCTGGTTATACTCTGTTTTATCCTTGAGTTTTCAGCTTGTTTTCAGCCTGAGCAGTCTGGAACTCGCCCTTGATCTTGTTAAACCTGGCCCTGAACCGAGCTATGCTGCGGTGTAGAGCCAAAGCTGCCTGCAAAGGCAAAGATAATAAGGCATGTGCTATAAAGAAAACAAAGAGAGTTAGCTAAGTTAACAAAGTGAACTTACCGTGAGGGTCATCCCCATTGAGGATTCCATAACGTTCTCGGGGCTCCTTGTCTCGATCTCCTGCAAGTCCCTTGGGGTGGCATTGTAGTAATGATCCACCGTATAGCTCGCGGTTTCGTAAACCATCCCTCGAAAGGCCTCGGGGATCTTCTCCAAGGCCTGAGTGTTAACCGGGATGCGCACGGTGGGAGTCGGAGCTGGCGGGGTCCCAGTTGGTACCTCCAGTTCTCGAGTAGGTACCGCAGGTCGCGAAGGAGGTGGGGGCATCTTCTCTGTGGTGGCAGGGACCTAGCCCCTCCCCTTAGGGGAGATTTGGAGGTGGTCCTGGGAAGGGGAGTCTTCTTGGTCAGCCGAAGCTTCTTGACCAATGGCTCGGACGACCCGGAGGGAGGATTCCCCCCCTGGAAGATGGACCGTAGGACGTTGTCTCCGGGCTGTGCCATCTATTCCCCTGAAACAAAAATAAAGGAGTGTTAGTATACATGTAAGAATGCTTAGATCACAAGAAAAGTCTAAGGGTGTATTGAAAAGGTCCTACCCTCCGAGCTAGAGGAGGAATCTATTGCCACGACCTCCGGCCGCGGAGCTTCTATGGGGGAATCTAGGTTTATAACTTCGCGAGTGAGAGGGGGCTCTGGGTCTGGATTCGCCTCAAGACTGGACTCCTCTACGTACTGTCTAAGCCCCGGAGCGACTACACCTTCCAGAAGGGAGGGCCACAACCTAAGGTTGGTCCCATACTCCTCAAAAAATGCCGACCTAAAAGCCAGGGTGGTGTCTACTACTACAGTACCCCTAGGGCGGCCCATGTCATGACGTAACACTAGTTAGTCAATGCACTGGAGCAGAGTTATGTTAAGGTTTGGGTCGTCTTGATGATGATGTACGAGCTGGCTAGGGTTAAACCTAGCAAGTCGTAGGTCTGCGGCAGCACTATCTAATTCCCTAAACAAGTATGGGTTACCTTGGCCGGAGGGGCCGGCTGCTGCCCCGGGCTGGACCCGATCCACGTCGAGCTCCTGGGCGACCTCGAGAGCCCGCTTCCGGCGTACGAGCAACACCTCGTCTTCCTCCTCCTGCTCATTATTGTCCACAGCCCCCCCCCCCCCCTCGGGGATGGGCACCAACTTGTGAGCTACTGGGATAGCCCGCGACCTCCTCAAGGCCAAGGTCTGGCCCAGAGAAATTAACTTGCACGCCAGCATCGTCTCATCAGACACGAGCTGGCGGTAGTCTTTTTCGCTTGGTTGGAGCCCCGCTAAGGACTCATATTGACCCCCGAGGGTCACTGATTTAGCTGTCCTCGCAAAAATGGCTGCACGATGGTATTCAAGTCAATACACATGGAAAGAAACAAAGCATTGTGACGATTTTGTGAGCTGATGATAGAAAGAACTTACGAGGACAGTTGAAGTAGTGGTGATTACAGTTGCGAAACTTTGTCGACATAAAGAACTGGTCTTTGAAGTCATTGGGGTGGCTGGGCAGCTTGATGAATGCAGGAGAATTGGGAAAACGGGTCAGGTAGTAGAACCCGTTGCCTCGCCCCCGCTGATCCGGGCTGGCTTTGAGGCAGAAGAAATAAAGGATGTCCGCTGGTGTAGGGACCTCCCACTCATGCTTCAGGAAGAGGTACCTCAGCCCTGCCAGCAGACGGTAGGAGTTAGGGGGCAGTTGGAAAGGAGCCATTCTCACGTAGTTTAGAAAGTCTGCGAAGTACTGGTCTAAAGGTAGGAAGGCCTCGGCCTCTGGGTGTTCGTCGCTCCAGGCCGCGAACTCCTCGTCGAGGGGCGTCCAGCTTCTCTCGCCCTCGAGGGGAGGTCGGGCAACAAGAGCGCCTGCCCCAATTTTGATTTTATGGGACAACAAGATCTTGTTGACCCTCCCTTGGGTCGTAACCTTCGAGACTATCCTCTCTGCCTCGAAGAAGGCATCAGGTCCCACCTCGACCTCTTTATCCACTATGGGACCGAAGCGGGGGATTAGAGATTCCGCTACTATCTCTTTCCCCTTGCTAGCTTGTTGGGAAGATGAACCGGCAGCGCTCTTTTTAGGCATGTTCTTCTTGGGCCCCATCTGGTCGCCTAACGAAGAAAGATGAAGAAAGTTTAAATAGGCGACCTAAAAATAGAAAAGGGAATCTAGCGCGAGAAGTGATTTTCATACACGGGCTAAGGTAATCTCAGCTCGCGGTGCGTGAGGCCACGCGATGCTATGATCACGCGCCTGTGTTCCCAAAGGATCCCCGATTGCATGGGATCTGTGTGTCAGGAGGGTCAGGATGCTTGCCTTGGAGGAAAAGTTTCAAAAAAGCAAAACCGCCTAAGAAGCGTGACCCCTAAGCTACCCGGTTTTGCACCCCAGAAACCTATCGCCTTTCTCTTCCCAAACAGGCATTCCCTAAAGCTACCCAGAAAAGCTACCCAGAAAAGTTACCCAGAAATTATCTTGTCCTATACATCACATTCCTAAACATGTTCTCATATGATAAATACCCCTAGGATAAAAACCTACGCACAAAACACCAGCCAAAAACAACCTACAGTGTGTGACTAAGAAAGAAGTTTACCTAATGGAGAAATGGAAATATCAAAACGTGCAACAGGCAGAGGACTTACGGTGTTTTTGCCGTGTGAAAGTCGCAAAAAGCGTAGGAGTAGGAGTCATGGTGGAGCCTTTAGAACTGAAGTCACGAAGAAACTCTTGTGGCAAAAATGTAGGGATCTCTGGGATGGTAACCAGAAGAAGAAAGACTTATGAGGCTAAAGAGGAGAGAAGATGAGGAAAAAAAATTCAAATAAAGGGTTGTTAATGCGAAAGGTGGCTAACCTTATATTTACGTAAGAGGCAAAGGAACAAGGACTGTAACTGTAATGCCCCAAATTTCCTAATAAGGTTTAGGACCTTGATTAGGAGGCCGGGAGGGCCATACTTGATTTAATATGTTATAAAATGAATATATGCATGTTAATGTGAATTATATTATTATATGATGATAAATGCATGCGTATGAGAGTATTTAAAATGATAAGGGCATTTTGGTAATTTGGCCTGCTGAGGGCATATTTGTAAATTGGGTGCATATTGTAATATGTGAATGAGATCTCATTATTATGGAGATATATTCGAGCTATGCGGCATGAGACGGTCATATATAATGAGTTAGCGGTTTTATCATAACGGGGTCAATTTTGGGGTAATAGAAATGTTATTTGGTGATAGATTGGGAATATTTGAGATCATGGTGAAATTCTGGAAGTTTTGACTATAGTGTCCCCGGGGGTGTTTTCGGGACCCCGAGCACTAGGTTTTATTTAAGGTTACTTAAGCTTGAAGTAGCTTGACAGATAAGAACATACGTTAGAAACTTCTCGTTCTCTCTCAAAACAGTCTGTTTTACCGTTTGAGCCTTTTTGAGGAAATCTTGAGTTCTAGGAGTCGGAATCAAGCGAGGGTCGAGGCATAGCGATCCTAGGAAAGATTAGAAGCTTCTTAACCGAAGGATTTGACGAGAAACAACCCAATCGAAGGTAATCTAAGTTTGAAGTTTTAAGTTTTTAAAGTTTTGAAGCTTAGAATTGGACTTTGTTAATTGTTGAGTTTTTGGTCGGTTTGAGCTTTGGGTTTTGAAGGTTTTGGAGTATTGGGAAGCTTGGGAACTTTGATTTGATGATTGGGGAATGTTTGGGTATGTTTTTGGAGGATTTGGAGTGTTTAAAACGCGTTTGGGAGTGGCCCAGGGTTGGGGGCCGCGGCCCTATTCTTGTGCGCCGCGGCCCTAGTTCGAAGAAGCAGGTGTCAGGAAGTGAGCCTTGCTGGGCGCCGCGGCCCTTGCCTCAGAGAACCCTGGGGGCCACGGCCCAAGGTGCTAGGGCCGCAGCCCTTGCCCTGTTTTCGCCCCGTTTGCTCGTTTTGACCACGGGAACTTAGTTATGGGCCTCGGGAGTGTCCCTTCTACTTGGATTAGTTTGGATTGATCTCTTGGGGGATAGATATTGGTGTGAAACCTTTTATTATCATGTTATTGATGGTGTTTCATACTTGGTTATGATTAGGTGACCGCTAAGGACTTAAAGGTTGATCGTTCTCAAGGATCGTTCTTATATTGGTACTAGCTCGAATCTGAGGTAAGAAAACTGCACCCTGTGTATATGTGACATGCATGGCTATTATGGATTGATGATTGATTATTGAGCATGACATGCATGGCTATCATGATGCATGTTGATTGGCTATTGAGTATGACATGCATGGCTATGAATGATGCATGTTGGAGGTTTAAATGTAAACATTGTTAGCATAATGAATGCTTGGCAAACCTTGCCATTTGCATATGACTGTTGTTGAGGCATGCTGGATAATTAAGTGTGATGCATGTAATGCACGTGAAACATGTGATAGGGCATGCCATGAACGATGAATATGAGATTGGTCAGAGCTTGAGTCTCTAAGTTTATGCATGATCGTGACTGTGCTAGAAACTGTTTAGTAAGCATGCTGAATGCCCTATTCTTGGATAATTGGCATATGATACATATTGATAGCATTGCTTACTTGTGTATGGACTGAATACAGAATCGACAAAAGTGTTAGTATCAGCTGTGAGGCTGTAACTTATTTGTCAGGCTCGGCAGTGTTACTGGACACAGGTCAGGAAGCGCTGACTTACTTGTCAGAACGGCCTTAGTGTGAATCACGCAAGCCAACAGAGATTAGATCTAATCGATTACTAGCATTGAATGACTCAAGGAGCATTAATGCCTGACCGACCCTGAGGGTCGATGAATAAACAGAGCTTGAAGGCCAGTGGCTTACCTATCAGCCACTCTCTTGCTAGAAAACAGAGCCTGAAGGCCAGTGGCTTACCTATCAGCCACTCTCTTGCTAGAAAACAGAGCTTGGAGGCTAGTGGCTTACTTAACAGCCACTCTCCCGCTAAAAGACAGAGCTTGGAGGCTGGTGGCTTACTTAACAGCCACTCTCCCGCTACAAAACAGAGCTTGGAGGCTGGTGGCTTACTTAACAGCCACTCTCCCGCTAGAATCATGTGATGTGCACCCATTGGTTTGAAAGCTTTATATTCAGCGTGATTATAATGATAATCATTTGATAATGTTTATGAAAAGTGTTACGTTTTCTTGCTGGGCTTCGGCTCACAGGTGCTATGTGGTGCAGGTAAAGGCAAAAGGAAGCTGGACCACCCTTGAGTTGGAGAGCTTAGGTGATGACGTGTACATATGCGGCTGCTCAACCGCCACGGTCGAGGTTTAAAGTGGAACTAGGGTTGAACCCTGTTTTGCCGCTTAGAACGGCCTGTTGTAAATATTTTCTGTAATAAACTCTGAATTGTATTTTCGGGATCCCAATGTATATGTTAAACGTTCTAGTGAAACGTTATATCTTAACCAAAATGTTTAATCCCTAAACCGCTAATCATACTTAGATCACGATTTTGGCCAAATGTCTCGATTAGCGAGTTTAGCACTATTTACAAGGCACACCGTAACGGTCCCAGGAGTTGGGGCGTTACAGTAACATCCCAAATTTGCTAATAAGGTTTAGGACCTTGATTAGCATGTCTAGAGGGAAATAAGTGAGTTGGCATGTTAATATATGAATTTAAATGAGTATGTGATTAGAATGCATGTTTAGGTGGTATAAATATGCATGTGGGCCCCGTTTGTATGTTAGGGGTAAATTGGTAATTTTAGCCTGCTGAGGGCATAAATGTGATAATTTTATTATGTGATTGTACCACGTGTGTGTGGTGGTATTAACGTGATGCACGTGCTGAGACGGTTCTAGGGAGCTAATTAGTTTAAAAGTCACAACGGGATTAGGTACTTGGCTCGGGAGGAGCCTAGGGGTATTTTGGGAATTTTGTACCTTGGTTTGCGAGCTAATGGTTAATGGTGATTGAGTAACTTGAGTGACCATTAGTAACCATTAAGAGTAACAGATTTTAGGTGAGGAAATTGGTAGATTTGCAAGGAATGTGCAATGTCTAAAATGCCTTTGAGATTTAGTTAGGAAAGGATTACTATGAGGGGTAAAATGGTCATTTGGTAAAGGGGTAGATAAGTTTCAGCAGAAGGAAAAGAGGAACCACGTATAACACTTAGTCACATATTGGTTTATGCTGAAATTTGAAGAAAAAGCTAGAAGGAAAGGGAAACAAGAAGGAGAGCTGAAATTTGAAACCTAGGAGGAAATTCAAGAGGTTTGAGACAACCAAAATCAAGCTTAAGCTAGGATTGTTCAAAGGTAAGAGTTATGCTCTGTTTTTGCTTGAGTTTAAATTTGATTTTTAGAGATTAAGTGTGGGAATTTAAAGGAAGTATGGCTGGTTTGGGTTGGAAAATTCAGTTTAAATAATCAAGGGGGAAGTGGTTTGAAGCTGGAATCAAGGAAGCTTAAGGTTGAATTCTTTACTTAAGGTAAGGATTCTGTGCAATTATAAGGTTTATCTCTGTTGTGGTTTAAGGAATTTGAAGTATGGTTTAGGTTTTTGTAGGCTTTGGTCTAAGTTTCTAACTTAGTGGTTTGAACTATTGAAATTTGGAATCAAAGTGTGATTTATGGGAGTGATTATGTGTTTATGCTTGTGGATGGCGTTTATAGGTTGTTAGATGATTAATTTGTGGTTTTAAATTGGTTTTGGGGTTTAGGTATGTGTTTAGGTTGAATTGGGAGTGTTTTGGCTCGGGGAAAATGCAGGGGAAAGCCCAGAATTCTGGGTTCGCGAAGGGGCGCCGCGGCCCTGTTCTTTGGCGCTGCGGTGCGAGGCTGCATCAGGGCTGGGGGTACTCTCTGACTTGCTGGGCGCCGCGGCCCTCAAGGGCAGCGCCACGACGCTAGGCTATTTTCAGGATAGGGTAATTTTGCAATTTTGGGCATTTGATCCAGGGGCTCAGGGGATGTTTCCGTTGTATTGGTTTGGGAAATTGGAGGTCCCGAGAGTATGGGATTGGTCCGGGGAAGTGGTTTTGGATTGGTTAGTCTTAAAGGATGTTTTATATGTGTTGTGACTAGGTTTTTAGAGAGGCTCGGGTTAGAGGACCGTGCTCGTGACCTTGGTGCATTGCGAAGCTTGGGATACAGGTAATGTTGACGGTGAGAACTCGTCAACTAAGTTGAGTTGAAAGAAATTATCAAGTCAGGATCGTCAATAAAAAAGCTATAGAAATCAAAGCAATAACTCAAGAATTATGACAGAATAAAAATGGAGAAATCGATCAATCTTTCATTAATTCTCAAGCCTTTGCTACCGGAAAACTTCCAACCCCCTTTCAGGTGGTCTTAGAGTTCATTTTATAGTAGGCTCTAATGGCCTTAGATACATAGTGGTCCAGGAGACCATGGGGTACATAAGTACTATGTCAGGGGAGTGGCTTCAGAGGTTGTGGTCGTACATCCAGCACAGGAGCAGATGTCAGGAGAATGCCTCCACTACTTGTCTGTACCCATATCTGATGAGTGGTGGCAGGCGTAGTGGCGCAGGAGGTAGTGGTGTCGGCTCTGACCTTTGGCCGTAGACGTACAGACCATGACTCTTACCCCAGCAGTCTCACTGGCACTGGTATCCGTACTCAGTACTAGGTCGTACAAGTATGTCCCATTCGACTCGTACTGGAGCCTCTGAGCATAGGGGTCTCAAGGTGTAAGGAATGGGACCCTGGGTATGTGTTATGGTCCTGGCGTGAGGTGGAGATCTTGGATCCTTGGCACGAGATGCCTGAAGCCTTCCGGGATCACTCACGAGTCTGGTTGATAGGCATGTGGCCTTGACGGATGTCTAAGGATGCGTAGAGAGACGCCCTCCTAGCGACCCTCTTGGTGGTGCGGCTCTCTTGGTGGCGCAGCTCCCTTGGTGCATGGCTCCGCTCACGTGGTCACCAGGTGGCGTGGCTCACATTCCTTCGCGAGGCCCCCTTGGAAGGCCTATTGATGGCGCGACTCTCTGGCTGTTCACGAGGCCCTCCTCCTCATGCGTGGCCAGGGGCGAGATGGCGAGGCGGGGCCACGGGCGACGCCACTCCGGGGCGCGGGCCTAGATGGCGAGGCGGGGCCACGGGCGAGGCCACTTGAGCCAAGATGGCGAGGCGGGGCCACGGGCGAAGCCACTCCGGAGCGAGGCCACTTGAGCCAAGATGGCGAGGCGGGGCCACGGGCGAGGCCACTCCGGAGCGAGGCCACTTGAGCCAAGATGGTGAGGCGGGGCCACGGGCGAGGCCACTCCGGAGCGAGGCCACTTGAGCCAAGATGGCAAGGCGGGGCCATGGGCGAGGCCACTCCGAGGCGCGAGCCTAGATGGCGAGGCGGGGCCACGGGCGAGGTGCATGGGCGAGATGGGCCTCGCATATGGCCGAGGTGCAGGTGCGTGAGGGGCCTCGTGTATGGCCGAGGTGAGGTGCATGGGCGAGATGGGCCTCGCGAGGCTATTGAGCCTTGGCACCTATGCCTTTCCAATGTGGGCCACTTGGCATCGACTCCACGAGGAACGAACCCAGACTCGTGTCGTGATGGTGCGATGGCTTCCCGAGACGACGGTGGCCCAAGGGCCTTGCCTCGGCCTCATATTTTCTCTTGATGAGATTATGAGCATCAACAGGTAAGAAAACTGTAACACCTATAGGGCAGGGCATGGGCCCATAGTATTGCTGCAGGGCACGACCCTAGATTGTATTATTGTTAGGGTGTAGCTTTAAATGAATTATTATATGTCTGAATGTTGTTTGAAAATGCTATATGTGGTTATAGCAGAATTAACGGCAAAGGAGCCAGGAACGGCGAAGGGCCGAGAACGGCAGTGGGGTCGGGAATAACACTTAGCACAGGAAGTGCTTATAGTTAGGGTGAGACCCCAAAGGATACATGGGATATCCTTACGGTGTGGACCGAGATTCCAGGCTTTGGTAACGCTTCTGGGACGGCTTGGCCGTATAGGTGTTTAAGTCTTATGGACTGTCTATTTATCTGTAAGTTATCTGCTATAGTGGTTGTATGATATGCATATGTTATATGCTGTGAGCATTTTCTTGCCGGGCTTCGGCTCACGGGTGCTCTGTGTTGCAGGTAAGGACAAGGAGAAAGTCAACCAACCATGAGTATGGAGAGCGTGGGGCGGTGCGTACATGTTTGGCCTGCCCGACTGCTTTGGTTGGGGGCATTTTGAGAAATGGCTGTATTAAACCATGTTTTTGATAATTAGTCATCTATAAACCTATTTTGAATTGTAAATATTTTACAAACCTTACTTTGGGATCCCAAATGTTAAACTCTTGGAACTTTTAATGAGACAGAGTACTTTTAAAGATTATAGCCTTGACTTTCTATTTAATCACACTTTTGTTCTAAAAACCTCGTTTAGCGAGTTAATTGCACATTTTAAACACACTTAGTAACGGCTCTAAGGTGGTAGGGCGTTACAAGGACCGTTCGATCACATTAATGCGAGATACGAGGGTCATAACTCGAGAGGCGAAACGACGACCGAAGATAGGCTAGGCCATTTAATGCAATTCTTGGAAGACGGACCGTCGCCAACCACGGTGCTCCACGTGTCCGATACCTGCGCAGTGGACGGGACACGAAGAGTCGAAAAAGAAACCTAAAAGCCCCCGCTGTGATCACAGATGACGTCATGTGTCACAAGCAGAGGCTTGGGGGACAAATGTACGCCCTAAATATCCGCGAGTTATTGGCGAGCTGGAAAAGGGCATAATTCAATGCCACGTGTAAATCGTCCACCCGGAGCTGCTGTTATGAGTCTCCACCTCTCCAGCATGAGCTGATTAGAGAGTTTGCAGTCTACTCGAAGGCAGCAAGTCAGCAGTATGGATATCACGAGCTGGCGCTACATCAAGCTCAAGATGCAGCATATATCTGACACCCGAATCCTTGTAAAGACAACCACACAATGTAAACGTGCACATATCAGACATCACGTGTCTATTCCATTCCTGAATTCTTAGACACGCAGTATAAACGTGCGTATTCAGACCCCCCACGCTTGGTTTGGGCCATGCGGTCCATTATCCCCCATTACCTATTGATTAGACCACACCTCACTGTCATGTTTTAAGAATTAGTGATCAGTGTCACAGAGATGACGTGATGGGTAAGAAGGTCACGGGATGACCCCCTTTACCAACCTAGGTATCCTCTCCCTATAGATACCAAGACCCTGGGCGTTGCAAGGGGTTGGCATATTTTTGTAAAGAAACACTCTGTAAGGAATAGTCAAGAGATATCAATAGTATTGACTGGTGGACTAGATAGATTTTAACCTTCGAACCACCTAAAAAGGAAAGGAGTGACCACCTTCCCATGTTATTAATTTCCCAAGTCTAGAAGTAAACTATTTTCCTACTACGGTTCACTAATTAGCACTAATCCATCCTGTTTATTCTTATAATTATCTGTTGGCGAAGAACCGCGTCAACTTGTCTTTTCAATGTTATTCCTTGAAGTGAATGATTCATTACTTATGTCAATTATTCATTACACATTCCTAGAAGTGAATATCTAATTATTAGAATTATAGTGAACGTTGTCATTGATCAAAATATAATTTATAATTACATTCCTCAAAGTGTTATAAAGTCACAAAGATTATTTGAAAAAATTATTGATGAAACCTTAACACAATATATTGCTAGCTAAAGTTAAATAAAGAACCCAAAATGGGTATGTTTTAAATATTTATATCGCAAGCGCACGAATCATTCATATAGAATAGTGATCGTGTAAGCAAGGATGTCGAACCCAAAGGAGTTGTCTAAAATAAAAAAGAAAACTATTTTAAAACAAAATTAATAAACTCTAAACTAGCCACAAAGATTGATGAGATTTTTGTATCAAGAAAATAAATAACTAGATAATAATAAAGATATTAAAGCAAGAAAAATAAACAAGATAGGAATTGTAAACAAGTTGTAAGAGAAAGACTATAAAGATAATATAATCCACAAAATATAAGTTCAATAATATCTATAAGTACATTGATTCCCAAGTTTTAATAGTAGTGTACGCCCTAATTCTCCACGGGCTGTTAGCGAGCTGAGGTATGGCATAATTATATCAGCCACGTGGATGCCACGTACCCGGAGCTGCTGTTACCAGGTCCCACCTCTTTAGCTCGAGATAACCAAAGGCTTACTAAGGATACTAAGGAGTCGGGTCAAGAGTATCGACGCCATGGGCTAAGAAGACATTCAGCTCGAGGCACGTGCTTGAGTTGGAAGCTGTGACCCTTTATAAAGTCAACCACGCAATGTAAACGTGCATATATCAAACATCATGTGTCAGATATATCCCTGAATTCTCGGACACGCAGCATAAACGTGCATGTTCAGGCACCCACGACTGGGTTGGGCCGTGCGGCCCATTATCCCCCTTACCTATTGATTAGACCACACTTCATTTGTCAGGTTTTAGGAATTAATCATGAATGTCACATAACTGACATGATGGGTAAGAAGGTCACGGGATGACCCCCCTTTGCCAACCCCCAGGTGCTCTCTCCTATAAATATGGAGACCCTGGGAGTTGCAAAGGGTTGGATTCTATTGTGTAAAGAAATGCCCTATAAAGAATACCAGAAAACTAGCAATAATATTGGCTGGTGGAGTAGAAGGATTTTAACCTTTGAACAACCCAAAAAAAAGTATTCGTATCACCATTTTATTTCAAGATCATTCATCTGTTATGGTTCATTACTTAGCACTAATCCCGTCCTCTTATTCTATTAATTACTTGTTGGCAAAGAACCGCGTCAACAGTTTGGTGCTTTCATTGAGAGTTTGTTAGATTGGTGCTATCGCAAATACCCAACCATGGTGGTCACTCGCTCAAGACATGGCAACGAGGCGGACCAACATGATGGGCAGGAGGCCCATCATGCCGCCGTCTCCGATGATCAGAACCCTAAGGTTCAGCAGTGGTCGGGCAAGCAGCCAATAGGCCAAGATGACACTGGAAGTTCGACACCCCAGCCACCTAATCCGAACCTAAATTTTTACATGGTGGTAGAAATGGAGAATGCACAGCTGAGGAGTCAGATGGCAAAAGTTAACCAGCAGATTAAGGAGGTGTTGGCCCGACTACCCCCTCTTACAACCGACGCTAACGTCGGAAAGAGGCAAGGCGAGACTCATAAGTCCCGCCGGGGTAATCGGTCCAGGCCAAGCAGATCGGCAAGACCCCCGACATCAAAATCTACTCCCTCATCGCACTACCGAGAGACCACTTTTGAAGAACTACCTAGGGCCGAGCAACAGTATAGCCGATCGGTCCGAACTTCAACTCCCAGCTCACTACCACCCTCGAGTGCGCCCAGGAGGCTCGAGAGAATTCTCGTAGGAGATCCGGGGAAGGTTCACAGTGACAGCCCGTCCCGGCCAGCCGTCCTGCGCCCCACTCAGACCGCCGAGCACAGGACCTGGAGGTTGGCAGAACCGAGCGGCCCTTACCTAACCTAATCCGCCCTGACGGGACCAGGATTGCATCCCCGGTCAAACATCCTCCTTCACCGATAAGATATCCGTCTCCTCCTCGGCCAGTCCGAGATATTCCAGCCTATGGGAGCAGTTGGAGAAATCCACCTTCCGCAAGGCCTTCCCATCGTAGCAGGGCACCCAGAGAAGTCCCGAATCCTCCTCCCTAGAGGCGGGCTCCGAGCTTCTCAAATGGGAGTTATTGGACCAGGAGCCGTTGGAGTGACCTTTCTGGTGGAGACCTGCGCCAACGCTTGAGCTCGGCGTAGAGTCCTTGAGACGCCCCGAGGGACGACCTCTGAGATCGTCTGAACTCTCAAAGAGGAGACCCAGCGGGAAACGGCAGCCGTGCTCGCCCAAGGGAAGACCTGTATGAGGTACGCAACAACGGGGTGTCCCACATAACCTATCTCAAGATAGGAGGGACAATAACCCGCCAAACCTGTACAATGGATCCGGAGCTGTTGAACAGCCCCGGGACAACCAAGGAAATCATGACAAAACCCTCGAATGCCTGGCTCAGATGGAGGAGCTAATGAGGAAGCTCCTGTCAGAGAAAGAAAAAGACGAATATGATTTAGGGGACGAAATTGAGCTTTTCGCCCCCAGCATAGCAGCAACGGCGTACCCACCCGATTTTCGTATGCAGCACCTGTCCAAATTCAACGGAGACGGAGATCTGTCAGATCACCTGAGTATGTTCAATACTCTAATGAAGGCCCACAATATTGGCCCCGAGCTGAGGTGTTTAATATTTCCCTCCACATTGACTGGGTCGGCCAGACAGTGGTTCAAACAGAGTAAAAAACAGTCAATCAGCTCGTGGAAAACTTTCTCTACTGACTTTAAGAGAGCATTCTGAGCTTCCCAGGCTACCCGCGTCAAGGCCAACACCCTGGCAAACGTACGACAGTGAGGGCAACCAGCACGGCCCAAAGAAGAATAAGTCCGTAGAAATATTTAAGCCGCTCTACGCAACTTATACGGAGCTCACCCACTGTAGGGAGAACAACTTCCTAGCAAACTCTGCTTGCCTCCCCTGGAAGAAGCCAGAGCCATTAAAGCACCAGAAGGGAAAGCGAGACCCCTCCAAGTTTTGCCGGTTCCACAATGACGTTGGCCACAATACCGATGACTGTAGACACCTGAAGGATGAGATCGAGACTCTCATCTGAGCCGGCCCCTTGGCTCAGTATGCGCGGAACAGAGTTCCCGTAGGCCATCCAGCTCCGGAAGTCCCGGTCAGTCAGCCCGGGTCTCGGGTAGATTAGGACTTCCCTCCTCCCGTGATAGGAGGAGAGATCTCCACGATCTCTGGAGGTCCTCATCTGGCTGGCACGAGCCGAGTTGCCCAAAAGAGGTACGTCAACGAACTTAAGGCTCATAATGGAGTGGAGTTCGTCCCCGAGCAGCATCTACCAAAGCAGCAATTATTGGAGAGGCAACCAATCATTTTTACTGAAGAAGATGCAAGCCACACTCAGTTCCCTCATAACGACCCTCTGGTCGTAGCAGTACAGCTCGCTAATCGGAGGGTTAGGAGAGTGCTGGTCGATAATGGGAGCTCGATAAACCTTCTATTCTGGTCCACGCTGAAGAAGATGGGTTTGTCTGTCACCGAGCTGAAAGCAACCTCCATGATGCTTTATGGATTCTCTGGGGAAGGATCGGCGGCAATAGGGACGATCGAGCTGGTGATCACCTTAGGAGAGGGACCTCGGAAAGTCTCAAAACTCCTCGAGTTCATGGTCACGACTGTCCCGCCACGTACAACACCATTTTGGGTCGACCTACGCTTATAGCTTTTGAAGCCATTACCTCCATCCGCCACCTCGTGCTGAAATTCCCCTCTTCCACTAGGATATGCACGGTCCGTGGCGATCAACTTGCTGCCAGGGAATGCTACAACATTTCCATGAAGGGAAAATTAAAACCCGGGCAGTTAATGATGACCGTCCAAGGTGGAGAAGAGGAATCTCAGGAACCTTTGCCTAATCCTGAGATTGAAAAACCTCGGAGCGCCGAGGGGGAAAATATCATCCTAAGTGAGGATATTAACCCCAGAGTAGGCAAGGATAAGTCCGAGCTCCAAGCCATCGAAGAGCTCGAGGAAGTAAATATCGATCCACAGAATCCCTCACGGATGGTTAAGCTCGGGAAAAACCTCTGTGGCAAGAGGAAGGCGGAGTTGATCAAGTTCCTGCAAGAGAACCTGGATGTGTTCGCATGGTCACATGAGGACATGGTGGGAATCAGTCCAAGCGTCATCATGCACACCCTTCATTTGGATAAGAGCATGCCTGCGAAGTCCCAGAAACAGAGGCGCCTGGGAACAACTCGAGCTGAAGCACTAGAAGAAGAAGTAGCCCGGCTCAAAAAGTGCGGCTTTATCCACAAAGCTAAGTTCCCGGTTTGGGTCGCCAATCTTGTGTTGGTCCCGAAGCCAAACGGGAAATGGTGGACCTGCATTGACTTCTCCGATCTGAACAAAGCTTGCCCTAAAGATTGTTTTCCCTTGCCAAGGATCGACCAATTAGTAGATGCCACAGCAGGGCACGAGCTCATGTCCTTTATAGATGCGTACTCGGGCTATAATCAGATCACCATGAATCCAGCTGACCAGGAGCACACTAGCTTCATGACCCCAACTAACGTCTATTGTTACAAGGTCATGCCGTTCGGGCTGAAGAATGCCGGTGCTACATACCAGAGATTGGTGAACAGGATGTTTTCCAACCAGATCGGGAAGAACATGGAAGTGTACGTTGACGACATGCTGGTCAAGTCAAAAACTGCTGATAACCATGTTTCCGACCTAGAGGAATGCCTCAAGATACTAAGAGAATACGACATGAGGCTTAACCCGCAGAAATGCACTTTCGGGGTCGCGTCTGGAAAATTCCTGGGTTTTATTGTCAACACCAGAGGAATCGAGGTGAACCCCGATAAGATCAGGTCGTTGCTCGAGCTTCCCTCACCTCAGTCGCAAAAGGACGTTCAAGGCCTGACAGGAAGAGTGGCAGCCCTTAAACGGTTTATTTCTAAATCCACCGACAAATGCCTGCCATTCTACAACCTGCTCCGGGGGAATAAGAAGTTCGAGTAACAGAGGAGTGCGAGCGTGCTTTCCTCGACCTGAAAGCACATCTTGCCGAGCCGCCCATATTTTCCAAACCAACGGCAGGAGAGCCTCTTTTCCTTTACCTAGCTGTTACAGAAGATGCAGCTAGTGCCGTATTGGTCTGAGAAGAAGACCGGGTTCAAAAACTAGTCTATTACATCAGCAAGAGGCTTCTCGGAGCTGAGTCCCGATATCCGTTGATGGAAAAGATGGCGTTCTGTCTCATCACGGCCTCCCGAAAGCTCAGGCCATATTTCCAATCCCACTCAATACACGTCATAACCGATCAACCTTTAAGGCAGGTTTTGCAAAAACCTGAAGCATTGGGACGCCTGTTGAAGTGGGCTATTAAGCTCAGCCAGTTCGAGATTTTATACACTCCGCGAACTGCAATAAAAAGCCAAGCGCTGGCCGATTTTGTGGCAGAATGCACAAGATTCCGAGAAGATTCTGTGGAAGATTTACCCCAGGTCACCTCGGCCCAGGCGTCATGGAAGATCTTCGTGGATGGCTCATCTAATGAGAGCGGCTCCGGGGCTGGAATCATTTTGATATCCCCAGAAGGGCATAGATTCCACTCGGCGCTGAGGTTCGAATTCAAGGCATCCAACAACGAGGCCGAATACGAAGCTTTGCTGGCCAGGCTAAGGGTGGGCCAGGAGCTGAAGGCCAGCTCCGTTCAGTGCTTCAACGATTCCCAGCTCGTGGTAAACTAGGTGCTAGGTGAATATCAAGCACGGAGAACCAAGATGGCTACTTACCTGGCCAAGTTAAAAGTCGAGCTGTCCACATTCGAACGGGGCTCAGTCGAACAGATACCACGGGAGCAGAACGCTAACGCGGACGCCCTCGCCAAGCTCGTTACCTCCGGGGAGACGGAGACTTTGGGGTTAGTACCGGTCGAGTTCCTAGAGAAACCAAGCATAGAAGAAGTCGGGGCGGAGGTCGAGATGATCAACGCCAGACCGACCTGGATGACCCCCATCCTCGAGTATCTCACCGAAGGAAAGTTACCTGAAGGTCGTAATGACGCACGTAGGATACTTTACCAGGCTCCAAGGTATACAATGGTAGATGGGATGCTATACTGACGTGGGCACTCTCTACCCCTCCTACGATGTGTTCTGCCAGGCGAAGCAAAGACCATTTTCAAATTAAAAAGCACAAGATATCAATCAAGGGTTAACGCGAACTAAGTTTTCAAATTAACTTCCTGGATGTAACTAGGTCCTAAAACTTAGAAGTTAATTCAAATTGATTGATCGTTGTTTTTTTTTAAAAGCACGAGATATTAATCAAAAATTAACGTGAACTAAATTTTTAAAGTAATGTCCAGGATGCAACCAGGACTTATCTTAGAAGTTGGTTCAAAATTGATTATGTTTTTTCCTAGAAAAGCATAAAATGTCAATCGCAACACTGAAAACTAAGACTATTACCAAAATGCATAAAGGCAAAATGATGCAAATCAATTAAAAGCAAAAAGTTGGTAAAGCCAATTGTCTCGAGGTTAGAAAACCTCATACAAAGTTACAAAAAAATATATATTTGTTGTTCGAAGGGTAGAAAGAAAAGAAGTCCTAGGCCCCGCCAGGCTGCTTCGATGAGGTCACCACCTCGCCCTCCTGCTCGGCGGCTGCGGAGGTCTCCCCGGTCTCGGAGGGCGCCTCTTGCTGAAGGCGAGCTTTGAACTTCTCCAGGAAGCTGTCCCATCCATCCACCCCAATAAAGGAGAAGTCACCATCTGGGTTATAGACCCAACAATGGTACAACATAGCCTCCATGGAGGAGCTAGTGGCTGCCCTCTCTGTCGCCAGGGCGGCCTTGGTCTCCTCGGCCTCGGCCTTCGCAGTGTCCAGTGCAGCCCGAGCAGCCTTGGCCTCCTCGAGCTCAGCCCTCACGACGGCTAGAGCAGCCTTGGTAGCCTCGGCGTCCTGCAGTTTAGGTCGAGATGCGTCCAGCTCGGCCTGCGCAGTCGCCAGGGCATCCTGTTCTTGCTTTTGGGCAGTCTTGATGGCAGCCAAAGTTTTCTGGT
This sequence comes from Humulus lupulus, assembly GCF_963169125.1. Taxonomy (NCBI): domain Eukaryota; kingdom Viridiplantae; phylum Streptophyta; class Magnoliopsida; order Rosales; family Cannabaceae; genus Humulus; species Humulus lupulus. The sequence continues at coordinate 25,055,119 of NC_084800.1, read as the reverse complement.
GCTCGCCCCTCATATCCTCGAGCCGAGCCCTAGATCGGGATATGCTCCGATGGAGAGCCAAGGCACCCTGCAAGACAAAAAGATGGTAAGGCAACTGCCTTAGAGAAAAAAAAAACAACAAACACAAACATGTGATGCATAATGACCATGGGATACAAATGGCAAGGCCAACTTACTGTGAGAGCCATCCCCAATGAGGACTCCATCACATTCTCCAGGCTCCTTGTCTCGATCGCCCGCAGGTCCCTCTCGGCAGCATTGTAGTAATGGTCCACGGTGTAGCTCGCCGTCTCGTAGACCGTTCCCCGATAGACGTCGGGGATCTTCTTTAGAGCCCGGGGGTTCACCGGGACGCGCACCTCGGGGGTTGTGGTTGGCAAGGTCCCAGTGGGCACCTCCGTTTCCCGAGCAGGGTCGGGAACTTGCGGGGGATGAGGAGGCATCTTCATTGCAGGAGGGGGCGGAGGCACTTTCTCCTGAGCTGCCGGAGCCTGGATTTTCCCCTTTGCAGGGGACTTAGAGGTACTCCCGATGGCCTTCTTTGCCAGCCAGAGCTTTTTCATCATGGGTCCAGAGGCCCCAGAGGAAGGGTTCCCTCCAGGGAACATGGCTCGCAAGTCGTTGCTCCCGGGCTGAGACATCTCCTCTGAGAAAGCAAAGGCAAAGTGTTAATATACAAGTAGAAATATTTATGCAAGACAACAAAAGTTAGAGGGAAAACAGATCTCAAGTATATATTGAAAGGGATCCTACCCTCTGAGTTAGAGGAGGAATCTATGGTCACGACCACTGGCCCCGGAGCTGCAGCGGGGGAATCTAGGATAATGACTTTGCGGGTTGGAAGAGGCTCTAGGTCCGAATCTGGCTCGGGACTAGACTCTTCTACATATTGCCTAAGACTCGGAGCTACTATACCCTCTCGAAGGGAGGGCCACGACCGAAGATTGGTCCCATACTCCTCAAAAAAGACCGACCTAAAAGCTATGGTGTTATCTACGACTACAGTGCCCCTAGGGCGGCTACTTTCGTAATCCAGCACGAGCTAGTCGACACATTGGAGTAACGTTACGTCGCGGTCTGGGTCACTTCGATGACGTTGAACGGGCTGGTTAGGATTGAACCTAGCTAACCAAAGGTCTGCAATGGCCCTATCTAAGTCCCTAAACATATAAGGATTACCTTGCCCGGAAGGACCGGCTGCTGCTCCAGACCGGGCCCTCTCCTCGTCTGTTTCTTGGGCGACCTCCAGCGCTCGCTTCCACCTCACGAGGGGCACCTCGTCCTCTTCTTCTCTCGTGGCCTCCTCCTTGGGGATGGGCGCTATCTTGCGAGCTGGAGGGAGGCCCTGCAGTCTCCTCAAGGCCAAAGTCTGACCTGGGGAGATTAGCTTGCCCGCCATCATCGTCTCATCCGACACAAGCTGGCGATAGTCCTTTTCGCTGGGGGCAGCCCTGCCAATGTCTCGTATTGACCCCCAAGGGTCACGGACTTGGCCGTCCTCGCGAAAATGGCTGCATGGTTGTCTCTAAGTCAGGAACTAATAAAGGAAGATAATCAATAATCAACTTACGAGCTAAGAGCCGAGGGTACTTACGAGGACGGTTGAAATAGTGATGTTCGCAATTGCGAAACCCCTTCGACATGAAGAACTGGTCTTTAAAGTCGTTGGGGTGGCTGGGCAGCTCGATGACCACATCCGTGTTTGGAAAACGAGTCAGATAGTAGAACCCGTCGCCTCGCCCCCTCTGCTACGGGCTGGCCTTGAGGCAGAAAAAGTAAAGGATGTCCGCAGGCGTGGGGACCTCCCATTCCTGCTTCAGGAATAAATATCTCAACCCCGCTAACAAACGGTAGGAGTTAGGGGGAGCTGGAAAGGAGCCAGCTTCACGTAGTTGAGAAAATCCGCGAAGTACTAGTCCAGCGGGAGGAAGGCCCCAGCCTTGAAGTGCTCATCGAGCGGCGCGCAGCTCCGCTCGCCTTCTAGGGAAGGTCGGGCATTTAGGGCACCCCTCCCAATCTCAATATTGTGGGAAAGGAATATCTTATTCACTTTCCCCTGGTTGGTGATCTTCGAGACGATCCTCTCGGCCTCGAAGAAAGCGTCGGGCCCCACCTCGAGCTCCTGCTCCACGGCTGGATCGAAAATGGGGATCGGAGAGTTCGTGACCACCTCTTTTCCCTTGGCTTGCTGAGAAGACGAGCTGCCAGCAGTCTTCTTAGGGGCGTTCTTCTTTGGTCCCATCCGGTCGCCTAACGAACAAAATAAGAAAATTTAGAAAAGATGACCTAAGCATAGGAAAGAATTTGGTGTGAAGTGTTTCCTTTACATGGACTGAGGTAATCTCAGCCCGTGGAGAGTGAGACCACGTGGTTCTATGAACACGCGCCTGTACTCCCAATGGATCCCCGATAACTTGGAATCCGTGTGTCAGGAGGGTCAGGATAAAAGTTTTCCTTGGAAGGAAAGTTTCAGTAGGTAAACAGTGCAAAATCGCCTGTGAAGTATGTCCCCTAAGCTACCCGGTTTTGCACCCAAAAGGCTGGTTATTTCAAACAGGCATACCGAAAATCCTACCCAGAAAATTTCCCCAGAAAGCATACCCTATGAGTCATGCTCCTAAATGGTTTTTTCTACGATCGATGCCCTAGAATAAAAACCTACGCCTATCATACCCACAAAAACCAACAGAATGTTGCATGCGGCTACAGAAACAATCTACCTAAGCAAAAGTGAAGAGGAAATTTAAAGCATGCATGAGCGGAGAACTTACAGAATGTTTTGCTGTGAGGAGATGGAAATGGTCGTCTGGGTTGGAGCCTTGTCGAAATAGCTGGTGCCTAAGCCTCAAAGGAGCTCTCGTGCTTGAACTTCTGGAACACTGGGAGCAGCAACCGGAAGAAAGAGAGGGTTTTTTGAGACTGAGAAGGAAGAAGAAGATGGGAAAATAAGAAAATTTTCAAATGAACGGGTGGCCCATGCATAAGGTGGCCACCCCTTTTATATACGTAAGAGGGCAAGTGAGGATGGCCGTTGGATTGCCTTGATGTAGGATACGAGGCTTTCTACTCGAAAGGCAAAACGACAGCCGAGTATAGGCTAGGCCATTTAATGCGGTTCTCGGAAGATGTACCGTCACCAACCATGATGCTCCACGTATTCGACGCCTGCGTAATGGGCGAGATGTGAAGAGTCCACAAGGAAGCCTAAAAGCCCCCACTGTGGCTCCAGGTGGCGTCGTGTGCCATGAGCAGGGGCTTGGGGGGCAAATGCACGCCCTAATTCTCCACGGGCTGTTAGCGAGCTGAGGTATGGCATAATTATATCAGCCACGTGGATGCCACGTACCCGGAGCTACTGTTACCAGGTCCCACCTCTTTAGCTCGAGATAACCAAAGGCTTACTAAGGATACTAAGGAGTCGAGTCAAGAGTATCGACGCCACGGGCTAAGAAGACATCCAGCTCGAGGCACGTGCTTGAGTTGGAAGCTGTGACCCTTTATAAAGTCAACCACGCAATGTAAACGTGCATATATCAGACATCACGTGTCTGATATATTCTTGAATTCTCGGACACGCAGCATAAACGTGCGTGTTCAGGCACCCACAATTGGGTTGGGCTGTGCGGCCCATTATCCCCCTTACCTATTGATTAGACCACACTTCATTTGTCAGGTTTTAGGAATTAATCATGAATGCCACATAGGTGACATGATGGGTAAGAAGGTCACGGGATGACCCCCCTTTGCCAACCCCCAGGTGCCCTCTCTTATAAATATAGAGACCCTGGGAGTTGTAAAGGGTTGGATTCTATTGTGTAAAGAAATACCCTGTAAAGAATACCAGAAAACTAGCAATAATATTGGCTGGTGGAGTAGAAGGATTTTAACCTTTGAACCATCCAAAAAAAAGTATTCGTATCACCATTTTATTTCAAGATCATTCATCTGTTACGGTTCATTACTTAGCACTAATCCCATCCTCTTATTCTATTAATTACCTGTTGGCGAAGAACCGCGTCAACAAGTAGAAATTAATCAAACTATCACCTATTCAATTTAGATATTCATTTTAAGCACAAATTATTATATTAATATAGGGTTTATCTTCACTTTTAGCAATATAATATCAAAATATTTAGTGTGAATCAATCTAAAGAAACAAAAAATAAATCAATGAATATTATTTGTAAGACAAAACATAATATTTTTGTTCTAAGCATTTGATGTGCAAAATTTAATGGCATACCTTAATCAAAGAATATTATAATTTTGCACTAATGAAGAACAAAGTGTAAATATATGTTAAAAATAAAAAATACATGATATTTAAGATGAAATAAAATATTTGAAGAAGAAAAATCCATAAACTTTGTTGCACAAATAAGAAATCAACATACAAAATAAATACTATCTAGTTACATATTGTTTCATCATCACCTTAATAATCTTAAAAAGATTAGAAACTCATAACTATAATAGAAATTATAAACCAAAAATTACAAACATAAATAGGAAAATTTGGAGGAGGAACCCCTAAATTTTTCCTCTAAAAACTCATAGAAAAATGACCAAATAAAAAGAAAATGATGAAGAGAATGGAGTGGTCTTGAAAGTGTAGCAATTGTGTAGTGTAACCCCTCCACCCAAAAATGGTATTCAAATCCATTATTTATAGCCAAAATAAAATGTTTAAAATAATCAATTTAAATTCTTTAATTAAATTAATTTCTAAATTGAGTAATAAGGTAACTAGTGGTAAATTTTAGGTTGTAATGATGAATTTTGTAGTAAGATGTGTAGATAAATTGGGTAAAAAAATGACATTTTTAGACATTGGGGGACAAGGGAACATTTGTTGGGATCAAGAGGGCCAAAATAGGTGGATGGTTGCTGCCTTGTGGGCTGGGCTGAGTGGCTGGAGGTTGGGAGAAGGCCACACGTGGGCCTTGGAATGGTTTCGGCCCAGGTGGCTGGGAGGAACTGCAAGTGGGCGGGCTTGGTGGAGGAGCTGCTAGAGGCGTGGTGGGCCTGTGGGCAGGCGGCTGGGCCTGATGGAGGTGGTTGCGTGGGTCGAGCAAGAAAATTGGGCCTTTGTTTTTAGATTTGCCACATTTTTTTTCTTTCTTTTTCTTGGCTTTCAAGAGCAAAAAAATACAACATAATTCCTACAAAATAAATATAAATTAAGTCATGATAAAATATTTTCAATTATAAAATAAATCATATTAATTCTTTGAAAATATTAATTACAACTTAATTTAATTTAACATTTAGTTTTAATAAAACACATTTTTTTACCTCAAACTAAACAACAATAATTCAAATCTACAACATAGTACAACAAAATAACTTTAAAAATACCCAAAATTCTATAAAATCAAAATAAAGCTAATAAATTTAAAATTACTTAAAAACTACATAAATTAACTAAAAACTCAAGCACTAAGTAACAATTAGCTTACAAAATGTGGTAAAATAAATCTATTTTGTAGAGTTATCATTAAACATATTTTATGTTCCAGTTGTAAAATTTCTATATAATTGTGAATGTGGCAAAAAATGACTTATAATATGTACCGGTTGTACATTTAATTATATAATATATCAAGTCATAAAAATAAGAAATGATTTATTTCATTAATAAATTTGACCACTTGTTGGAAAAAAATGAGAAAGAAATATAAGTGATATATTCATATTATGATTATATCTATTTGGCTACAACAAACATGATTATTATCATTGTGTATGTGAAATTTGACTTTTAATGCATTAAGTGATACTGTATAATAAAATTATACCAAGCCAAAAAAACCTCACATTTTTATTCTAGTATTCTTTGGATTCTCAAAAATGCCCCTATCATAAATTTCCCCCTCTTTTTCTCCCATTGTCTTCTCCCTCTCTATCTCTCAAGCTCTTGTACACAAAAAAAATAAGGCATCTTAATCTATACAAATTTTCGAGCCTATTTCAGGGCAAGTTGTGAATCGTTTCAAGGCAAGGACTTCGTTTTGGATTTCGGATAAAAAATCGTATGGGTAAGTATATATTTGTTATATGTGTTATATTATTTTATAATATAATGTAATATTATATTATTTTATAATATAATATTTTAGATTAAATAAATGTGACATAGAGTGTCACATATTGTAACATATAATAGAGAGTTACATTATTTGGATATATGTGAAATATCCAAACATGTAACATATTTGGTATTACAAATTCATCACAAATTTGTAACTCCTAAATATCACCCATTATTGTGTCGATTTGTTGTTACACAATATTGAGATGAATTTCTTAAAGCCATATGAGAAATGGTTGATAGAGATGTGATTTTAACTCCCATATTGTGTATGGAAGTTACAAAATCAAGTGGGAATAAATTGGAACGTTTTGGAAAAAACTTAAAAAATTAGTTGCTGAAAATGACCAAGGGCCGCGGCGCTTGTTAGCGCCGCGGCCCTAGTGGCTGACAGCTTCATACAATTTTGGTTTTTATCCAATTTTGAACGATTCCAACAGCCAAGTAACTCCCAAATCTCTATTGTAATTCCATAAAACACCCAATTAATCATTCGTAACAGCCATGGGGGTTGGTGGAATTTGAAATTCAAAGGGTGTCTCTAAACTCTATAAATAAGAGCCTAATGCTCACTTGTAAGACACACCATTTCTATCCACTAGAGCACTTGGCTAGAAACACCTTGAGGCTTGATTATTCCAGAAAGCATTTCCAAAATCTGTGAGAGATCCCTTAGTGCTTGAGTTAGGGGGAAATAAGCTTTTGGACAAAGGTTTCAAACCTTGTTCAAGTTGGTGATCCCCAATACTCTTCACTTTGGTTGTGTGAGTGAGAGTTCCTTGTTCATTGTTCTTATTCTTGTTCTTTTATTCTATTGCTTTTCTTTTCTTCTATTATTCACTCTTTTACATGTATCTTTTGTTTTAGAGTTGTAATTTCATCTATATCTTTTCACTATACTACTTCTAGTTTATTTGTATATTTTGTCTTAGAGTTGTATTTTCTATTTCTATCATCTTCTACCTCTTTCTTTATATTTACATGTATCTTTTGTCATAGAGTTGTAACACTTTTTAATCAATCAATATTTATTTGTAATATATTGTCTAGAGTTGTAATATTATTTTACCATTTCCATTGAGGCAATATTATTTTTCCTAACATTCAAAAGCTTAGCCCTTTTTGTTTCAATGGAAGGGGAGACAATCAAGATCATGAATCAAGACCTAGTGAGGTTGGATAGGTTTGATGGATCCAATTTTACTAGGTGGCAAGACAAGGTGAGGACCGATATTGACAGTTGATAAGATAAGTAAACATATCGTTATTATCTATTATAGTAATATCATATAGCTGACCATAGGTCAATTCAATCTCAATTCTGAGTTGTTAGTATTCTAACTGATTGTATTATTTGATTTCTTTGACTTGTTCGTTACCAGCTTACCCTACGGACTAGCCCATACTTACATCTTGGGAACTCAATTGAGTGGGAGTGTTAATCATAAATATGAACATCTATAGCTTCTGATGAATAAGTGAAACGATGGTTTCCTTTTAGTTTGGTTCAAGGTGTTAAATGATAGAGACCTCATTTCAGTAATTAAATTAGTTTACTGAAATATCATTTACAAGGAACTAAGTGTTTTAAGGATACAATACAATGAGGGGTAAAACGATATTTTAGTCTTGTCTCATTGTAAACTGTCTATAGAGGATTGAGTGACAATTATGGTTGTAACAATGGATAATTAATAACGTATCTATATTTGTTATAGAGCGTTCTATGAATTCAAGAGTGCAATTCCAAGTCTATAGTGGAGTCACGAGGAATTAATAAGTTAGTAAATTTATTTGTTAGATTTATGATAACTTATTGGAGCTTGATTTCATAGGCCCATGGTCCCCATTGTACCTTGGATAAAATCATCTAGATAGTCTCAATTAATTTATTTAATTATCAATTAGAATTATCAAAGTTGACCAGGTCAATTTTGGATAGTTTCACAGAGTTATGTAATTTTGAGAAGAAAAGAGAAATTATGGCAGATTTATTAATTAAGATAAATTGGTATCTAAATTAATAAATAAGTTTAAATCAAAGTTCAAATTATAAATAATTAATTTGATAAAGGATTTAATTAATTAAATCAATAGAAAATAATATATGCCTTGTTTTTAAGTCCAATGAGCTTATAATCAAATGAAAAATTTTACGGGCCTAAAGCCCATGATAATTTCGGCCTAGGGCTTCAAATTGGCTATTATTTTATTGATTTTTTAATTAAATTAAATGGCCTAATTGAGTCTATAAAAGGAGTGCTTAGAGAGAAGTCAAAACATAAGTTTGACAAGTTTATTCACTGGTTTTCTGATAGTTTTATATTCTCTCTAAATACAAGTCCTTTTCTAAGCCTCTTTGTTATTTTCTCTTCTTCTCTCTATATCTATCTCATGTGTTGAGAATTACCCACACTAGTCTAGGTAATTCTAAGGATACATTGGAAGATTGTGAATAAAATAGAAGATCAGTTCAGTTTCTTGATAATACTATGCGACAGAGAGGATACAAGAGTTAGAGAAACTGAATGAATGACTCTTTCATTCCGCTGCGTATACTGTAAGTATTCTATTCATTGTTTCTCTTTGAATTCAATTTTAGAAACATGTTTTAGGCTATCTCGTATTAATTTGTTTAATATTAGATATACATGAAAATAAATAAAGATCCTGTATAAGTTTTCCTAACAACCACAATCCCCACTGCATATAATAGATTTTGTGTCAATAGAAGATAAAAATAACTTTAATATTCAGATTTCAAAATACACTAATTAAATAGGGGAATACCTTGTCTTAGTCTGAGGACACTTCTCAGGAGGAATACGATAATATGAAAAAGTCTTTGCATTCTGCTCAGGAGATGACTGGAGGTCCTCATGGTCATCAAACATGCCAGAACACCATAACAACGAAGGCAACAATAGCACCAAGGCTTGATCACTTCCTCCAACAGAGTCGAACTAAGAACGCTATGGTTGGAATCATAAATGTTGATGCACCACGTTGGAATGGAGACTTCAATGGCGATCCAATGTGCGACTTTCTCGACGTGCAAGGCAAAATATACTTCACTCTTATTTTGCTAGGATACGAGGAATTGATTATCATCGCCCTTCAACATTTTTAGCACGTCGTCGTCCCATGTATACTTAGTGTCGGTCTCTCTGAAATGATTCCAACGACCTAGGCACACTTGGGGGAAGGTGGTGTTTATCCTACCGAAATGCAGCATGATAAAAGTGGCGTCGGTGGCGTAGCATGTGCAAAGCAGCATCAATATGCTGAAAAAACATGAAAATTCGTTAGTACCATCAATATATTTTAAGATTGAATTGAAAATATAAATGTAATTTACATACCGAATCCCAAAGCCAAGTCTAGACTGTGTGCAACTGCAAGAACCATGCCACACCGTGCGTCCCAGTATGGACGTTCCAATCTCTCTTGTTGTCGATCTTCCCAATGATCCACTTATGGAAGCTCTTCTCCTGCTGCGGGTCGCACTTCCTCAAAGGTTCTGCAACTAGCCCCTATTTATCTTGTCTCATCTTCTTCATTTGGTCGGTGAAGTCATCAAAACTCTTGGGCCTGCATTTCTTCCTGACAACTTCAAGGCCAACTGCTCCTCAGGCTGTAGTACTTGTACACTGGGACTGTCAGCATCACTGGCAACTATAGATGTCTGGGCCTGTGGAGTGGAGGGTTAATCACCGGGCTCATATTCCCCAGGTAAGATATCAGACTCTGTATCTAATTTTACGTCGGTGGATCGACTTGAGACCACTGAAAGCAGTTGCGCCAACTGAGCCATGATCGTAGTCTGATTCTGAAGTAAGCTTGCCTAGCCCTCCTCAACCCTCTTGAGCCTCTGCATCAATTGATCATAATCAGGTGGGCAACCTGACTAGAGGAAGGTGCACAGGCCTGTGAAGTGCCCTCCTCAACCCTCGGGACATCCTCGTAAAAAATGGAGGCTTCCTTTGCAACTTTTGCCAGCTTCTCTGCCTCCTTCTTAGGTACTACTACTTCCTCCGCTGCAGCCCCAGCCTCCCCCACAGTTGATTCCAACTTAGGGAATTACCTGGAATCAACTTCTGGGAGGCTATTGTAGTAGACTACCTCACCGGGACGTGGCTTCAGCATGGAAAATACCACTAATTGCATGGTTGAATAACATGTGTCAGAAAAACTTTAATAAAATAAATCGTTAATCAATTAATTTATGACATTCAACAAGATAAAATGGAACTTACTCGACGGTTGGCGAATATAGAAACCAACTGAGCTGTCAAAATAGTGATATCGGTCTTCGTAGCCCAGCTAAGCATCCTCGAAATCTGGTTCCCACTATTCTCACTGAACTTACTCCTGAGAGCTAGCATGGCCTCAAAAGCCAAGTAAAGAAGTGTGGGTGCATAGCCATAGAAACTATACTTCACCTCCTTCTGTTTTTTACTTGAACCCTCTTTCTTCTTCTCCTCGTAGTGTTTCAATTGCTTCTTCGTGTCCTTCTGAACTCCTCTGATAACCTTCTTAAATGAAAACTTCCCCCATGGATACTTGAAAAAGTAATGAAGATCCTCAACCATCTTCAGGGAATCACCCCATATCGTCGTTGTCTTCTCTGGGGCATTCAGTACCCCCTCTATCAAATAGCACAAACCCAGCTTAAATGCATCTTCTGGGTTTTTCGAGGCCTTCAAAGCATCTTCCAACTAACTGAAACTAACCTTTGAATCACCATTAAAGTATTCATGGATGATCCAATCACTTGAAAGATGCTCTCTTAACTCGTCTGGCGACGGGGTGTTCCCAAAATTTAGCCCGGTGACTAGGGCAAACTCTGCAATCTCAAATTTGCAAAGAATGTTACCCAAGTAGAAGTGGCCCTCTTCAGCCTTCTTGCTTTCCACCTTCCGCAACATAAGTTGATGCAACAAACCCCAGAAAAATTAAACGACTTAGCCTTGAAGAATTGTTCCAACGGGCATGCTTGTGCCCGTTCAATTAGCCCATGCCTCTTAAATTTATCTATAAGGGTTTCCAAGTAAGCAATACCCCTATAAGTGACACGACTAGGAAAGTGATTCTCCAATGGCACAATCAATTCAGGCATCTGAAGAAAAAAAACAAAAAAAATGTTAAAAAATGTTAAAAATGTAAAACAATCTGGTAACTATCGAGTCCTATCGAGGCAGGTGATAAGATCAGCCATATGCCTAATATCATCTAGTTACTATCGAGTCCTATCGAGGCAGGTGCTAAGATTAGCCATATGCCTAATATCATATGGTTATTATCGAGTCCTATCGAGGTAGGTGCTAAAATCAGCCATATGCATGATATCATCTTGTTACTATCGAGTCCTATCGAGGCCTATCGAGGCAAGTGCTAAAATCAGCCATGTACCCCATATCATCGAGTCTTATCAAGGTCTATCGATTCCTATCGAGGCAAAGGTTAAATCAGCCATATGGCCAATAGCATCGAGTCTTATCGAGGTATATGCTAAAAAATTTCTATATACCTAAAATATCATTGAGTCCTATCGAGTCCCATCGAGGCCTATCGAGGCATAGTCAAATCCAGACCTTAACATATACTATCGAGTCCTATCGATTTCTATCGAGGTGCATAAAATCTCGAAAAAAAACCCAAATTTCTTCATTCCCCAGCCCTGATCTATCCTATGAACAAAAATCAACAAAAAAACCAGGCACATACACATATTGCAGATTAAAAAGGAAATCCCTCACCTTCGCTTTCTTTGGGGTTGTTTCCTCAAATTTTGGTCTGTTTGCTCGACGTTTTTCTCCTTTGCCTTCTCCGACAATATCCGAGCCACAGATGCTTGGTCGTGGTCGTGAAAGACAATGCTTCTCCAATTTTCTTGGCTTCTGACGAATTAAATTGGGTTTGAGTGTTTTTTTCCTTCGGGACTAAGAAAGTGAGAGAGAGACCGAGAGAATACAGAGAGTCTGTGGGAAACAAATACCAGGGGTATTTTGGGTACTAAGGTAATTAGTAGGATCAAAATGAGACTCATATAGTGATAGGGTATTTTTTAAATGCAATCCCCTTACATGCATTAAAAGTCAAATTTCCCTTGTGTATTAACTTGAATGAATGATAAGTTTATATTTGAAAAATAATTGTGCTTTTAAGCAAGCACACCATTGGATAGATAAAATTATTAAATATAATGTTGTTGAACATAATATATTACAAAAATCAAATGGAGAAATCTGATTCTCGAAGAATCAATGCTATTATATATTTTGAAGGATATTAAAATTATTTCATTCTCTAGTATATAAAAAAAATGAAACTTTTATAGTAGTTATGTATATGTTGAAAATTTTAGTGAAATACAAAGTATAGTGAACCTCAAGTTCATTAATTGAATGATTAATCATATGCAATGAAATGTATAAATTTTCCTAAATTTAGATGAAGAACTAGAAGATTCTTTTTATTATTAATTCTTATATGGTGCTCAAGAAAATATATATATATTTGCATATGGGAAGTGAAAATAAATTTGAATATCTTGCATTTTTAAAAGAAATATATATATATATATTTCAACTAGTTTTCAAAAGTTTTGTTTATAAATATTTTAACTTGTCTAGCTTTAATGTTAATTTTTTTTTACTTCATATTTATCATTTATAAAAGTGTCACTCATTAGAATGTTAGTGCATTCATTTCTCAAATTTTTCATAATTATTTATAAGTTGAAATTATATTTCTTCTGAAAATTATTTTGTTATATAATTATATTTTTTTTGTCCAAGATGTATGAGGAAACAAATTATATTATTTTTGATAATGAGTATTTAATTATATTCACTTTGCATTCTTGAATCATTGTTGAGTTTTTATTGCATAATTTCTTATCAATGTGATAAGGTCGTATGATCATGAACTTACAAGAATTATAAGCTTGTATATTTTCAATTATACACTCATTCTTGAAAATGAAATATGTTCATAATTGTGATTTATTGATCCTGAAGTTCAATGACTCAATAATATATATGACTTTGAAAAATATTAATTTATTGTGATATATTGAAATCCCTACAGGATGTATTAATTTTTTTTTAAATATTCTCTCGATCAAGGGGAAAGAAATGCAGTTAGATCGATGAATATTTTGAAAAATGATCCTTGCACAAAATAAGAACTAGAAGTTCAAAATGATAAAATCATACATATATGTATGTTAACTGCAAATCAATGTTACTTAAATTGAGTCAGAATGAGACTAATAATACTTGAAGCATAAGTGAACAAAGTAAAAATTATGAAAACAAATGTTCATTTGGTTCGTTCTGGAGATGTTGTTAGTAAGAAGCACTCATGAAGATACATTAATGTTATAAAGTATTGATAATTTGAGCATTAAATAAAAATGGTGCTTTTGAAGAGACCCCTTAAAGAAGTTATAGACATAACAAAGTTGATAATAATTAAAGCCCTTGAAGTGGTTATATAAGTACCTATAAATAATATACATGTTTGACAAGTATGTTGAAAATAATGAGATCTCTTTAAGTTATGTCAATATGGGAGGAAATTATCATATTATGAATCATTGTTGACTGTTTACCGAGTTTTTCGGAAACTAGAAATAGATTAAGAAATAAGAGCTAGGAACAAAGGAACAAAGAAAAACAAACAGAGTTTTTACGTGGTTGGGGTATTAATGAGTCTTAGTTCACGAGTCTATTATATTAGATTTTAGAGAGTTTTTGATAATGGATTTTTCTGCAAGTTTTAGCAGAGTAATTGCTTACAAGAGAAAATCTTGGATCCCCGCTACAGTGCACAACTGGTCATATTTATAGGCAATCAGGTGAAATGGGCTTGGGCCAGATTAATCCTGGCCCAATAGGGATGTAATCATGGTTTACTCGCTAATGGAGTCATAATACAAAGGATATTGCTTAATAAAACATATTAATCAAGGCCCATTGGGCTAGCTTGGGCAGAGCCAAGCCTTACAGGTGCCAATAGTACGTAACCTCGGACTGGTCCGCGTGGGCTTCTAAGGGGATTCTGGGGACAAGATCTGTCAGAGTAGTGGCAGTACTGTTTCCTAGGAACAATGTACATTCCATGAGTAACCTCTTCTGCAGATTAGTTAAGGAGACCAACTTCTGTGTTTCTTGGGGACATGTCAACGTTAGGGAAGATCAAACTTACCTTATCCGGACGTCTGGTCCGGGTTCCTTTACTAATGTCCTGGTTCATTTACTGGAGTCCTAGTTCGTTCACCAAGTCGGTTTAATTCTTGACATGGTCTATTCCCAGACTAGCAAGCCTGCTACCTTTATTGGTATCCCAGAGGATACTAATAGGTTGGGGTCGGGAATATGAGTTAGGCCTGCATCTTGGTCCTGGCTCCCTTATTATGGTCGCGCCCATCGAATATTGTTGGGCTCATTGACTAATGGGTCGTTATGACTTTTTTCTTCCCTGTTCTTCAGCCTCAGGATGAGCCTGGATCTCTTTGAAGGAGCCCATGGACCCATTGTGTCATGTCACATGTCCCGAGGGGAAAACAGGGATAACATCGATAATACAAAATATTTGCATATGCAATAAACTAATATGAGATAGCAATGATCATGATATTAAACGGGTTGAGAATTATTGATGTATATATAATTTTGGCCAAAATTATATGGCACAATCCAGGCAATATAAATTTACTCACATAAAGTGAAGTAAAACCTGTAGGGGTACAAATAAATATTTGTACAAGAAAAAGTAATTCTAATGAGAATTTTGTATATTTGTACACAAATGAATTATTGTAGAGTCCAAGAACTTTACTTAGCTAAGTTAGATAGTAGTATAATAGCAATAGTATTATTGTTTTAATAGTGGATTTTTGGTTCAGACCGGGATTAATTTGGACACTCATAGTAGTACTTGTAGATTTTCTAAGTTTAACCTATAGTTTAGGAATATTAATTTTAACCTAAGATTTGATTAATATGACTGATATTGAGGATAATATTTAGTATACTATAAGGTTTAAATAAGAACCAATAGGATAATAGCACATGTTATGTATGGGTTTATTAATGATTAAGTATTTTGAGGATTAAATTTATTAAGGTTAAAATTTGAATACTCTAAGGTCAGTTAGCAGCTTTGAAAACGTTAAAGGGCTTAGTCAAGGCTGTTTACTCAATTCAAATTAAGCTAAAAATGTGTAATTTCGTGTTTAAATATTCAGCGTATGCCGATATATCGCAGCTATAGGGGGCGATATATCGCAGTACAAAGATACGAAAAACCCAAAACGATGCACGATTGCCTCGGGCATACTGGCCCAGGCGATATATTGCCTACAGGGGGCGATATATCGCCCCTCTCAGCATAATTTGAAAGTTTTTGAAATCGTTCTCCATTCAAACCTTCAAACTCTTGATAAGTCCAGCATCTTTTTGAACGAGTCTTTTGCCTCTGCTGAACGATAATTCAAATTATTTTCACTTAAAAAGCCATTATTTTTATTCAAGTTAAATGAAGATCTCTTCATTCCTAAACTCTATAAATAGGACCTAGTACCCAGCCATTATTCATCTATTACTCTAAGTTCAGAGGCTGCAAGTTGCTAGGTGAGTGTGAGAGTGTAAACACTTGGGTTGGGAATTATAAGCTTGATCATCATAAGCTTACCAAACACTTGGGAAGTAAGGTTTTATAGCATTTCGGTTCAAGGTTTAGATTGATCTTATAAGTCTTCAAGGTATTTCCACACTCTAGTTCAATTGATATTATTTTATTTAAGTTCTCATAGTCTTCTACTCAGCCTTCTAACCTTATTCTTTATTTTGGTTAGGAAATCTAAGAACTTGCACATAAGTTTTTGGTAAGTATATTCTCAATGGTATAGTCCTTCCATTCTTTTCAACCATTTTCTTCAATTTACTCACCCTGTTATAAATGGTTTTTAGGAGTGTTCCAAAGTCCCAACTCTGTCCTCATATCCTGATATTTTGGTAAGGAAAATAGGATAGGATTTATGTGTTATATGCTTTTATATGTTATCTTATGATTTTATGTTATGCAATATGTTATGTTAAGTATGATTGTAGACTTGGGCATATGACCTATATGACTAACAAGCCCCAAATAGATTATGGGCATATGACTTGCTTAGCTAGCAAGACCCCACTAATCTATTGGGCATATGACTTGTTTAGTTTATGGGACCCCAAGTAATAATGGCCATTATAGTATGTATGTGACATAAGTGTTATGGTATGTTTTTGATGTTGCATTATGAGTTTTTATGTATATGGCTATATGTTAGATTTTCCTTGCTGGGCATTAGGCTCACTCCTTTTTGTGTATATGTGCAGCAAAATAGTTCTAATGGCGGGAAAGGCTCTTGGAAGCTTGAGGAATGTGTATTGAGGCGGAATGGATTCAAGGAGTCGAGAGTTTCAGTTTCGAGGATGAGTTTTTATTTTCTTATGGTTTTTATATGTATCTTTCCACATTTCATTATGTAATCTCTTTTTAATTACCATTATGTTATGTTTTGTTTTTAAAAACAATGGGATCCCATATCCTACTTGAGATTTTATGTAAGTCTAAAATTTGTTTTTACAAGTTTTTAATAAAGTTATGATCTTTTCACTTGTAAGTTTTGATAAAGATTAGTGTCTATGTATAGTTTTCATTAATGGTCCAAGGTCTAGAGTAGTTGGGTCATTACAATTATTGTACAAAATTTGCATAGACAAAAGAATGATTAAATAAATACATATACATACTGTTATGAGAAAATATAATCAAGATTTGATTATAGCCCCTGGAGTATACATGTTTTATGAGAATTAATATGTATTATATAAACGTTGCAACACAAATTATTTATTTGGAGCTCCTAGTAATATGAGAATTGCCCGGAAAAATTCCAGAAGAATTTAACATGTCTTACGAGATATAAATTCAAAGTCGTGCGCATTATACAATAAAGATATTTGTTTGGATTAAAGATATGTATGTGAATACTTATTTGAAATTACAGGTATGATTGTCTGTGTAATGTGAATTCGTAAATAATACGTTGTAAAAAGCTTTTGAAGAGCTCCTGATTATTTTATAAACTATTGAAGAAGGATTTCTTATTTCATCTTGTAGATTGAGAATTATTAAATATATTATTTGTTTATAGATTAAATTATGAGTAGAGAAGTCCCAAAGAACTTCGTATGCATAAAGAATCATAGTGTATATGATCACTTGATGTAGAAATTATTAAAGAACATGTAACGAGAATGCAACGAATATATGGTCACAAAGTACCATCTTTATTGCAAATGAAAATTGATATTATCGAAGATATTCATTCATGTGATCATATTTAAATTCCAAATTTTGGATTGAATATAGTCATAGATAATGAATATCCACAAATATGATGCATAGTATAACATTGTTGATATGATATGATAATGAGCAAGGTTATATACATGATTGATTTAATATGTTGGATAAATATTCATATTCCATTCTACGCATATGCTCTACACTACAACAAAAAAGGTCATTTGCGTCAGTTTATAACGGCCACAATTGAGTTTTTGCGTCAGTTTAATATATGACGCAATTGCCCATGACGCAAACCAGAGGGTCATTTGTGTCAGTGGGGCACTGTCACATTCTGACATTTGTGGCAGTACCCCACTGACGCAAATGTCAGGCGTTTGCGTCAGTGGGGCACTGCCACAAATGCCAGATTTGTGACAGTGCCCCACTGACGCAAACGTCTAGCATTTGCGTCAGTGGGGCACTGCCACAAATGCCAGATTATGACAGTGCCCCACTGACACAAATGACCCTCTAGTTTGCGTCAGTTAGGCACTGACGCAAATGCTAAATTAAAAAAATATTTTAAAAAACCACCAGCAAAAAAAACTAAATTTATTTATTTCAAAACCAAACTAATAATATAAAAAATACAATATCAAACTTAAAATTGATTGAATACAAAATACAAAAAAAAAAATTACAAACTCTAAGAAAATGAAAATTTATACAAAAATCAAACAAAACAAAACAAATTTCTCCATTGATTGCCTCCACCGAGCACCCCCCACCACCACCCTAATCATGAGCCATAGCCATGACCACCACCTGCAATAGAAAAGAGATTAGAAAGAAAAAAAAATGAAAAAGAGAGAGAGAGACCCATGAACCCAACTGCCGAGCCTAACCCAGCCCCGTGACCCAACCCATGTGCGCACCCAGCCCCCCCTGTGCGTACCCAGCCCCTGCATGCACCCATCCCCACGAACCCAGACCCCCTCCCCCGCACGCGCACACCCAGCCTCGCAACCCAACCTCTACGCACACCCAGCCCCGCTACCCCTGCCCCCCTGTGCGAACCCAGCCCCTGCACGCACCCATCCCCGCGAACCCATCCCCCCCGCGCGCACACCCAGCCCCGCGACCCAACCCCTCTGCGCACCCAGATCCACGACCCAGCCCCTCGACCTGAGCCTCACAACCTCGAACCCAACCTTATCCCGATTCGAACCTCTAATAAGAGGGAGAGGCTAAGAGAGAGAGAGAGAGAGAGAGAGAGATTGAAAGGGAGAGATGAGAAAGAGAGAGATTGGTTGAGAGATAGAAATCAAGAGAGAGTGTGTGAAATGGAGATGGGGGCGGCTGGTAGAGAAATGGAGAGAAAAATATGTTAGGGTTAAGTTTTTGGCTGATAGGTTATGGACCCATATTTAATTAAATATTAAAATTAAAATTAAAATAGCATTTGTGTCAGTTTGTAACTGACGCAAACAAGTTCATTTGTGACAGTGCAAAACTGACACTAATGAACTTGTTTGCGTCAGTTGCAAACTGACTCAAATGCTATTTTTAACAGCGTCAGTCTTATTAATGACGCAAATGCCCTTTTATTTGTGTCATTTGCCAACTGACACAAATGCTCAAACTAAGTCAATCGCGTCAGTCAACGGCGTTGACTGACGCGTTTGACTGACACAATTGCCATTTTTTGTAGTAGTGCTAGAAGAGTTATAGTAAATATGTGATCATAGATAATTTATGGTGATCTATAATTACAATGAAAATCATATGAGATATTTGATCACGAAAGTTACTATGGATATATGCATGATGGGGAGATAAATACGTGTTGCACTCTTTTTCTCTTAATTTAGGTTTTGTCCCACTTGGTTTTTCCAAACAAGGTTTTTGTAAGACCCTACTACCCAGGGACCGTTACGTTGTGCATTTTAAACAGTGCTAAACTCACTAACCAAGTCATTTGGCCATAATCGTGTAACTAAATGTGATTAATGGTTTTTGGTTAAAATTTTTGGTTAAAGATGCAATGTTTCACTAAAACGTTTACTATATACATTGGGATCCCAAAATATATTTTAAAGGTTAATTACAACAAAAGATTTACAACCAGACGATCTAAGCAGAAAAATAGGGTTTAACCTTATTTCCTCTTTAAACCCTCGATCGTAGTGGTCAAGCAGCTGCATATGTACACATCGTCACCTAAGCCTCCAATTCAAGGATGGTCCATGTAACGCCCTGGTTACTCCAAGACTGTTACTGTGAACTTTAAACCGTGCTTAACTCGCTAAACGAGTCATTTGGTTGTAAACATGCATCTAGGTGTTATTAATAGGCTAAGGTGAAAAATCTTGATCAAAAGGAATGAATATATTTGATTTAAAACATAAAATTGTACATGGGCCCATAAAAGCTTTTACAAGTTATTTACAATCCAAAATGGTCATTACAGTGTAAAAATTACAACCCGCCGACCTAAGCGGCAAAGTGTAAAAATTACAATCCTTAGTTCCTTTGAGAAACACCTTAGCCGTGGTGGTCAAGCGGCCGCATATTTACACATCACCACCTAAGCTCTCCACTCAAGGTTGGTGAGCTTTTCTTTTACCTGCCCCACATAGCACCCATGAGCCAAGGCTCAGCAAGAAAACTTATTACTGCATGTATACAATACCAATAAATGATTATAGTAATCATTTTGGGGCTTGTAGCTCAATCAGATAAGTGAATATCACTAATGATTTTGGTAATCACGGGGCTTGCTGCCCAATCAGATAAGTGACTATGGAGTCACACATTGTGCAGGTGAGTAATAAGTCAACATCTAAGGATCTGTTCCTCGTATAGATGACTAATAAGTCCATCTCTAGGGTTCTGCTCCTTAAATAGATGGCTAATAAGCTCATCTCTGGGGATCCGCTCCCAAGCCATGTGATGTATCGGTCACCTTAGCCTTTTGGCTCTGGCTCTAAGTAACTAGCCTTTAGACTAGACAAGCGCTTTTGTTTTCATCGAACTTAAGGTCGGTCAAGCATTTCATGCTTATGATGATAATGCTTATGTTGATTAGATCTAATTTTTTCGTCTTGCGTTAAACACGCTAATATTGTTCTTGACTCATAAGTCAATTCCATACGACCAGTTCTCAGTACCACTGCCGAACTTGACTAATAAGTCACAGCTTCACAGTCAATACTGACACCGTTGTCATTTCTGACTAATAAGTCAGTATCATTCACAGATAAGCAAGATTGCTAAGCATTTACAATGCAATCAATGTCCACATATAGAGCACTCAACATGCCTCATCAATAACCATGCATGCCACTGGGTGCAATTTTCTTATCTCTCGTTCGAGCGTGAATTAATAAAAGAACGACCTTTGAGAATGATCAATCTTTTGTTCCCTTAGCGGCCACCTAATCATAATCAAATATGTAATTCCATTAATAAAATAACTCAATAAAAGGTTCATGGTCTAAAACCTCGCTCCCGGGACCTCGAATCGTACTAAAATAGTTAGTAGATTTGATCCCGAGCCTTAGGAATTGAACCCCCAAGCCAAAGCCCTTGAAAACTCCTCCCTGACACAAAAGGAAGGGGTGGGCTGCGACTTGGCCTAGTGAGTCGCGGCGCGCCCCCAAGTCAAAGAGCATATTCAGCCTGGGCACCAAGGGCGGGTCACGACTTACCTGACCAAGTCGCAATTTGACCCCACGAATAGAGCCCATTGCCATTTTCTCCATTAAAACTAGCCAAGAACCTTAATCAAACCTCCATTAAACCAACTCAAAATCAAAACCAACCATCAACACATCATATCCACTAGTTTAATCACAAAACCCAAGCTTTGAACCAATTAAAATCACCTCAAATAACCACTTCTATAATCAAAACTTTAAGCTAAAAAATTAACTCAAAACAAAGCAAAAACCAGAAAATTCATGGCTGAATTCTTACCTAAAACTCAAGTTTGCATCCCCTTCAATGACTGAACAAAAGCCTAGAACCTCCAACCTAAATTTTCAAGCTTGAACCTTCAATCTTAGCTTCAAAAACTCATAGGAAAAGAGGGAAGAAGATGATCGGGGAAGAGGAAGAAGAACCACTCTATTTTTGCTGCCTTATTCTTCTATTCCACAACCTTCTAACTTAGCATATATTCTAAGGTCAAATGACCAAAATGCCCCCAAGCTTAATTTATTTCCTTAACAGCCCCAAGGCCAAAATCGTCATTTTCCGTCTATCCCGTTAATTATATTTAACGTCCTCCAATTCCTGTTATTCCCAATATTCTCCAAAAATTCATAAATTATATCCCATTACCCTTTAATTCCCGGCAATGTACTAATCATCAAATTACCCCAAGACTCACCCCGAGCCCGGTAAATAACCCCGTTATGACTAAATCACTAACCTACATTCTAAGATCGTCTCATGCCAAAAAACTCGAATATATCCACATAATAATGTGGCCTCATACATAATTCACCAACACGCATGAAAATATAAAAATATGCCATCAACGGGCCAAATTACCAAAATACTCTTATAATGAAAAGTGGACCCACATGCATGCATTTATCATCATATAATAATATAACTCACATAATCATGCATATAATCACATAATGGCATAATAAATCAATTATGGCCCTCCTAGTCCCCTAATCCAGGCTCTAAGCCACATTAGGGATTTTGGGACATTACAATCTGACTTTCTTTTGCCTTTACTTGCACCACATAGGACCTGTGAGCCAAAGCTCAGCAAGAAAACAAAACACATGCTCATAAACAGGTAATGGCATGTCACTAAATCATAATAGCATGCCTAGCAGTAATAGCCCTATTCATGCATGCAAACAAGTCCAAATAAATGATTATGGGCCCTGCCCCCTGTATAGATGACTATAAAGTCAAATTGGGAATAGATGGCTAATGTGTCCATCTTTGAATGGGTGACTAATAAGTCACACACTTGGGCTCTGCACCCTAATCAGATAAGTGACAAATAAGTCACACACTTGGGCTTTGCACCTTAAGCCATGTGACGTTACAGTCACCTGATCCTTTTGGCCTTGGCTTTAAGTAACTAGCCTTTAGACTAGACAAGCGCTTTTAGTTTTCATCGAACTCGGGATTGGTCAAGCATTTAATCCTTATGTTGATTATATCTAATCATTTCGGCTCTGCGTTCAATACGCTTATGTCGCTCTTGACTCATAGGACAATTTCATACGACTCGTGCCGTTTCTGACTAATGAGTCAGTACAACTCACAAGTAAGCAATGCACCCAGGCATATATCATATGTCAAATATCCAAATATAAGGCATTCAACATGCTACTCAACAATCACTAGCATAATTATGATCATGCACATTTACAGAGACTCAAGCTTTGATCAATCTCATATTCAACATTCATGTCATACTGTAATGACCCACTACTCTAGACTTTTTGGACCATTAACGAAACTATACATAAAACTTACATTTTTGCGAAAATACCATAATTTATCAGAAACTTGTAGAAACAAAGTTTACTTTCATAAAATAAGTAGGATATGGGTACCCATTGTCTTTAAAACAAAAATAACTTAAAAACTAAAAAGAGTTACATAGAAAATGCGGAAAATACATTTAAAACCATAAAAACATAAACAAGACTACATCCTCGAATCGAATAACGCTCGGCCCCTTGACTCCATTCACCATCGATACACATCCTCTAAGCGTCACGAATCTTTCCGCCTCTAAAGCTTATTTCCTGCACATAAACAGAAAGGAATGAGCCTAATGCCTAGCAAGGAAAAATCTAACACTTAATCATATACATAATTTCATAAGAAACATAAAGACTTAACATAATACATATAACATACACTTATTATAATGGCCATTATTACTTGGGGTCCCATAGACTAATCAAGCATATGCCCATGGGATTAGTGGGGTCCTACTAGCTAAGTAGGTCATATGCCCATAACCCATTTGGGGTCTTGCTAGTCATATGGGTCATATGCCCAAGCCTACAAACATACATACATATCATAACACATTTAATAACATAAAACATATAGATAACATAAGCACATAACATATTGATTCTAGCCTATTTTCCTTACCAAAGTTACCGGGATATAATGGACTGAGTTGGGACTTTTTGGAACACTCCTAAAACCATAAGAAAGAGTGAGTCTAAAGAAAGGAGATGAAATGAAAGAGATGGAAAGACTAAACCATTTGAGAAACATGCTTACCGAACTTATGTGCTCAAGAACTTAGATCCCCTAACCAAAATGAAGATTAAGGTTAGAGATTGAGTAGAAGACTATGAGGAAGAAAATAACATAATACAGAAATGAACTAGAGTTTTGGTTACCTCAAAGACTTGAAAGACCAATCTACACCTCAACCGAAATACTATAGAACCTCACTTCCCAAAGTGTTTGATAAGCTTATGATGTTTAAGCTTATGATTTTCCCAAACCAGGTGTTTACACTCTCACTCTCACTTAACACTAGCAACTTCTGAACTTAGAGCAAAAGGTGAATAATGGCTGGGTACTAGGTCCTATTTATAGAGTTTGGGAATGAAAGTATCTTGATTTTACTTGAATAAAAATAATGGCTTTTTAGGTGAAAATCATTTGAATAATCATTCAGCAGAGGCTGAAGACTCGTTCAAAAGATGCTGGACTTTTGAAGAAGTTTGAATGGCTGAAAGGAAATGAATTCAAAAGTGTTTGAAAACATGCTGGTGGAGGCGATATATCACCCCCTATAGGCGATATATCGCCTGGACCACTGTTCCCGAGGCGACCGTGCATCGATTCGTGTTTTTCGTATCTACGTGCTGCGATATATCGCCCTCCATAGCTGCGATATATCGGCATACGCTGAATATTTAAACATGAAATTACACAATTTTAGCTAAGTTTGAATGGAGTAAAAAGCCTTGACTAAGCCCTCAACGTATTCAAAGCTGCTAACTGACCCTATAACATTCAAACTTTACTCCTTATTATATTAAATCCTAAAAAATACTTAATCCTTAATCACCATTCATAACATGTGCTTAAAATCCTATTGGTTGATGTCTAAACCTTATAATATAATAAATATAATCCTTAATATCAGTCACATTAATCAAACCTTAGGTTATACTTAATATTCTTAAACTATAGATTAAACTTAGAAAATCTATAAGTACTACTATGAGTGTCCAAATAATTCCCGGTCTGAACCAAAAATCCAAAGTAACAAAGATAATGCTATAAATACTATCATACTATTATCTATCTTAGCTAAGTAAAGTTCTTGGACTCTACACATACCCTAATCACATATATCTTATGCATCACATGCATCACATACTGGGTGCAGTTTTCTTACCTTTGGTCCAAGCACAGGTTACCTGTAATGCCCCAAATTTCCTAATAAGGTTTAGGACCTTGATTAAGAGGCCGGGAGAGCCATAATTGATTTATTATGATATTTAATGATTATATGCATGTTTATGTGAATTATATTATTATATGATGGTGAATGCATGCATATGGACTCATATTTATAATGCAAGGGCATTTTGGTAATTTGGCCGCAGTGGGCGTAAATGTATATTTTGGGTGCATGGTTGAGATTAATTAATATATCCACATTATAGGGTGGACTGGCTCGAGCTTTTCGACATGAGACGATCATGAGGTGTAAGTGTTCGGTCTAGTCATAACGGGTTTAAGTTCGGGGCTCGGAGTGAGTCTCGGGGTGAATTTATTGATTAGAGCATTACCGGGAATTAAAGGGTAATGGGATGTGATTTATTGGTAATTGAAAATATGGAGATTAGTGGGAATTGGGAAGTGTTAATTATGATTAACGGGATAGGTGGAAAGTACCAATTTTACCCTTGAAATGGTTTAGAGGCTTTTATTGGCTTAAGGGTATTTTGGTCATTTTGGGTTTTGGATATATATGATTTACAGGCTGCTAGCTGTGGAAAGTGGTAGATTAAAACAGAGTGTAAAGCAGAGCATCATCCTCTTCTCTTTCACTCCCTCCCGTACATGTTCTTCTCTCCATCTTCCTTTCAGTTTTTGAGAGCCAACTTGAGGTAACATGCTAGGAGATCAAAGGTGGGGGCTTAGGACTTTGGTTCAATCATTGAAGGGGGTCTAAATCTAACTTGAGGTAAGGTTTCATCCAAGAACTTAAGCTATACCCTGTTTTTCTATTAAGTTTTCAGTTGATGATTTTGATGTGTTAGTTGAGAATTAATGGAAGTTCTTGAGTTTGGTTGCTTGGGTTTTGATGAGGGTGTGATGTAGATGAGGTTTGGGGGTTGATTTTGATGTTTTAATGATGTTTGGGATTGATTTGGAGGTTTGTTTTTCAAGGGAAATCGCAGAGGAGAAGACCAGAAGAGTTTCTGGTCTGCTGATGGCGCCCCAGCGCTAGGCAGAGTTGTTTCTGGAGCTCTCTGACTTTGGGGCAGCGCTCCAGCGCCAATAGGAAGCGCCCCAGCGCTAGTGCACTTTCCAGCAAGCATATTTTAGGGCTCGGGAGGACTTTTAAGGCTCAGGGGTTGGTTCCTTTACCCCGTTTGGGTAGATTGAGAGTCCCGAGAGTGTGGGATGGATCCCGGGAGTGAGGTTTTAGATTATAAACCTTTCTATGATTTATTTTATTGATGGGATTCCATATTTGGTTATGACTAGGTGACCGCTAAAGGACCAAAGGATTGATCGTTCTCAAGGGTCGTTCTTTTACTAATTCTTGCTCGAACCCGAGGTAAGAAAACTGCACCCCGTATGTGACATGCATGGCTATGATTGATGCATGTTGGATGTTTAAATGTAAACATTTTTGGCATAATTAATGCTTGGCAAGCTTTCCCATTTGCATATGATTATTATTGAGGCATGCTTGATGATTAAGTGTGATGCATGAGATGCACGAGAAACATGTGATTAGGGCATGCCATGAGTGATGAATATGAGATTGGCCAGAGCTTGAGTCTCTGAGTTTGTGCATGATCATGATTATGCTGACAACTATTTAGTAAGAATGCTGAATGCCCTACTCTTGGATAACTGGCATATGATACATAGTGATAGCATTGCTTACTTGTGCATGGTACTGACTAATTAGTCAGATTTGGCGAAGGTGCTGGGATCAACTGTGAAGCTGTGACTTATTAGTCAGGTTCGGCAGTGGTACTGGGCATTGGTCACGTTGCACTGACTAATTATTCAGAATTGGCAAAGGTGTTAGTATCAGCTGTGAAGCTGTGACTTATTAGTCAAGTTCAGCAGTGATACTGGACACTGATCACATAGCGCTGACTGATTAGTCAGAACAGTTTTAGCGTGGTTCACGCAAGCCAACGGAGATTAGATTTAATCGACCATCAGCATTGAATGACTCAAGGAGCATTAATGCTAGACCGACATCGAGGGTCGATGAATGAAATAAGTGCTTGGAGGCTAGTGGCTTACCTAGCAGGCACTCTCCCTCTTGAATCATATGATGTTCACTCATTGGTTTGGAAGCTTTATGCTCCGTGTGATTATAATGATAATCATTTGATAATACTTATGTATAGTGTTATGTTTTCTTGCTGGGCTTCGGCTCACGGGTGCTGTGTGGTGCAAGTAAAGGCAAGAGGAAGCTGGACCATCCTTGAGTTGAAGAGCTTAGGTGATGACGTGTACATATGCAGCTGCTCGACCGTCACGGCCGAGGTTTAAAGTGGAACTAGGGTTGTACCCTATTTTGCCGCTTAGAACGGCCTGTTGAAAACCCTTTTCTGTAATAAACTCTGAAATTTATATTTTCGGGATCCCAATGTATATATTAAACGTTCTAGTGAAACGTTACATCCTAACCAAAGTTTTTAATCCCTAAACTGCTAATCATACTTAGTTCACAATTTTGGCCAAATGACTCGATTAGCGAGTTTAGCACTGTTTACAAGGCACACCGTAACGGTCCCTGGAGTTTGGGGCGTTACATTACCAATAAACAACCCTCAAGGACGATCCTGTTTCCAAGCCCCTAGCGATAATCTAGTCACAACCATGATATAAAACATCATAAAAAAAATGCGTAAATAAATACTTCCAAACCCAAACCTAGCCTCTAGGACGTCGAATCCTACTCAATAAGGTAGTAGGATTGATCCCAGGCCCTTAGAGTTAAGTTCCCACGACTAAAAACTCAGCCATTTCTGCCATTTTGGGTTGCGGCCCCAAAAACCCATACCGCGACCTGATCAAGAACAGGGGCTAAACCCCTCTTTGTCTGCGTCGTGGGTTGCAGCCTGACAAAAAGGGGCAGCGACCCAAAGTGCTCCCAACAGCCAAAAACCTCATTTTTTTCAAGCCTACGTCGCGACACACAATAAAAGGGTCGCGACCCAACCACAAACACAACCATGAAACTCCATTTTTTCCTTTTAAATCCTTCAAAAACCTATCCAAACATACCCAAATCTCATAAAAAAAGTTCCCAATCATCTCAATGGCCCAAAACCATCAAAACCCAAGTTTCAATTCATCCAAAAACTCCTCAAAACGAAAAATCCAATTTCAAAACTTAAGAAATTCCAAGAAACGGAA
Source organism: Humulus lupulus (assembly GCF_963169125.1). NCBI lineage: Eukaryota > Viridiplantae > Streptophyta > Magnoliopsida > Rosales > Cannabaceae > Humulus > Humulus lupulus. The sequence continues at coordinate 25,027,041 of NC_084800.1, read as the reverse complement.
ACTCAGAAATTCAAAGCTTAAATTACCTCTGATTATATCGTTTCTCACCAAATCCTCCCGCTAATAAGCTTCTAATCTTTCCTAGAATCGCTATGCCTCGATCCTTGCTTGAATCTGAGTCATAAAACTCGAGTTTCCTTTGAAAATGTGAACGGGTGTCGAAAATGGAACTGGAGGGAGAGAGAACGTTCTGAACGTTTTTTTATAATTATGACAGGTTACTTCAAGCTTAAGTAACCTCAAGCAAATCCTAATGCTCGGGGTCCCAAAAACTCCCCCAAGGTAAAATAGTCAAAATTCTCAGAATTCCCTCCTGATCTCACTAACTCCCAATTTATCATCAAATATTTATTCCCATTACCCAATATCTTGGTAAATCACTAAATACCCAAAATACCCTTTGACTCACTCCGAGTCAAGTATGGCTCGCGTTGTGACTTTCCCATTGGCTTTCCTCCTAGGATCGTCTCGTGCTGAGTAACCCAAGCATAACCAAGTAATAATAAAGTACCACACACATACCACATATATGCCAAATATACCCATAACTGGCCAAATTAAGAAAATTGCCCAATTAAACAGAAATGGGCCCACATGCATATTTAATACACCTAAACATGCATATAAAGTCATATTATAATATTATTCACATAATCACATGATAATACACATAAATATCATATAATCATATGATTCCATAATTTTCCATCCTGACCCCCTAATCAAGGCCCTAAGCCTTATTAGGAAATTTGAGACGTTACATTTTTTAACGAGGCAACTTTAAATCATGTCGAGATACTTGCAATTCATGAGGCAAGGCGAAAATGTGTGATTGAGATCAATGAAATAACATATTTGGGGAACATGTTGATTATCACCCAATAAAGAAATACTAACAATTCTCTATAAAGATAATGATGCATGTACTGCTCAACTAAAAGGATAATACCTTAAAGGAGATAGATTTAAATACATTTCACCGTAGTTCTTCTTTACACGTGATCTTCAAAAGAGTGGCGATTTTATGTTCATCAAATTCGATCAAGCGACAATCTTGCAGACTTATTTACAAAGTCATTACCAACATCAACGTTTGAGAAGATGGTACATAAGGTTATAATGCGTCGATTAAATGATCTTCAAGAGCATCAAAATGAGGAGGAGTAAATATACACTGCACTTTTTTCCCCTTGGCTGAGTTTTTGTCCTACTTGGTTTTTCTAGCAAGGTTTTTAATGAGGCAATTTTCATGGACATCCAAGGGGAAGTGTTATAAATATTATATATATGGATGTCCATAATAATGAAGAATCACTAGGTTACTCAAAGTAAAATATCAGCATTAATTCTTGATTGTATTCAGATTAGTTACCTGATTTCCTTAGGACTTATTTATCTGTATAAATAGGGGTCCTTCCCCTATTGAAATAATAGATACAAGAGTTTCACTTTCTTTTTACATCTCTCTATTATTCTGTTTATTTATTTATACTTTATATTTCTGTAATCTTATAGTTTTATAACAAAAAAATTTTATACTTTTATTATTAGTGTTTTGTCTCACTATTTGTTTAGACATTGTGTTTTGATAAATTAATTTTTAGACCATTTGTCATGTAAAATGTTTCAAATAGACTCCTAATTCTAATTCATATCAAAGTTTTTTTTTTTTAACTAAAATCACAAATAATTCACCAAACTAACAATTCATAAATTTTTGCCTGCATTTGTTATATTAAATTTTTGTTGATTAAAATCGAATTTAGGGGTCTATTTGATCCATTTTACAAAACACGTGGACAAAAAGTAATTTGCCAAAACACAAAGTTCAAATAATACAAAACACAAGGTAAAAAAAAAAACTCACAAGTACAAATTTAAGTTACAATTACAAAGCCTAATAATAAAATAATTAAATTGTTTATAGAAATTCTATATTAAAATTAAGAATAACTTATGAAAACCCTAACAACCCCACCATTTTCTATGTACATTGGATGATGTCCATTGCTCTCAACATTTCCTCTATTCAAAATCTTAAACACTAACAAACTCGCCCCAAATATTGTACCATGGTTATTTTATTGCCAACTGTATAAGAACCTCATCTACTTGACCATTTTTCCTTTTACTCTCTACAGTGAATTGACAATCTCCATTGTTACAAGATGGGTTCCACCATAAATATTGTTCAACAACGATTGAGACTAGAGTCATAAATGTAAGCTAGCAAAACCCACATTTTCATGACTTCAAAAAATATAGATCAAATGTAAAAATGTAAGTTGGGACATGATGGTCCATATTTGAGGGGGCCCATTTTCAAATGTGCCTTGGGAAATGCCACTCCTTACCTTATTTGTGTTGAACTATTTTTCAATTCAAGCTCATATTCAAACCCAAATTCAAACCAAGTTAATTATTAAAAAAAAAAATAGAACCCCCAACCTCTTCTCTAATAATTGTTAAAAGAATAATCATTAATTAAATGCATTTCTTTAAATTATAATTTATGTTATTTTTAAATGGTTTTTTACAATAATTTACACACATTTATAATTATTAGAATTTGAATACATACTAATAAATATTCAAATTTGTAACTCCAAATCTTAAAATAAATCAATATAGTTTTAATTTAATATTTTATAATTAATTTGATTATGTGACTATAGAGACTTATAAATATTCTTTCTACAATTACATAATTGGACATCAGCAACCTGTAAAGAACATAAAAAAGGCAAGAGTTCAATTTGGAGCACCGGTAGAGTATTAGCCAAATGGGCTCTAACATTCAAATTAGTTCGATTACAATAGAATAACAAAATAGAAATAAAGTACTGGAATGATAAATGATGAATAAAAGAAATGATGATGGTGACAAAGCTTGAGGTGAAGGTTAGGGTTGTAATGCCCTGGGTAGCCAGGACCGTCACATTGTGTACTTTAAACTTAATTCGCTAAATGAGTCTTTAGGCCATAAACGTGTATCTAAGTGTTATTAACGGCCATGGTTAAAATTTCTGTAAAAAAGGAATGGACATTTCATTAAAAACGTTAAACTGTACATGTGATCCCATAATAGTATTTACAAAGTTTTTTACAATCCAAAATGGTCATTACAATTCAAAATTTACAATCCCGCTGACCTAAGCGACAAAAATAGGGTTAAACCCTAGTTCCCCTGAAACACCTTGGTTGTGGTGGTCAAGTGGTCACATATGTACACGTCACCACCTAAGCTCTCCACTCAAGGCTAGGTAAGCTTTTCTTTCCCTTTACCTACACCACATAGCACCTGTGAGCCAAGGCTCAATAAGAAAACTTATTACTGCATGTATACAAGTATTAATAAATGATCATGAAATCATTATGGGGCCTGCAGCCCTAATCAGATGAACATGGAGTTATCCTAGGGTCCTCTGCCCTGAATAGATGACAGTGGAGTCATCCTGGGGTCCTGCGCTCTGAATAGATGATTGTTAAGTCATCCTAGGGACCTGTGTCCTAAGCCATGTGACCATTAAGTCACCTTGACCTTTTACCCCTAGCTCTGAGTAACTAGCCCTAGACTAGCTAAGAGCTTTAGTTTTCTTCAATCATAGGGTCGGACGAGTGTATAGTGCTCTATTGATTAGATCTAATCATATCGACTAACGCTCATTGCGCTATTGCCGCTCTTGACTCATAAGTCTATGACATACAACCAACACTCAGCACTATTGCCGCTCCTAACTAATAAGTCAGAGCTTCACGACTAGTGCTCATCACTATTGTCATTTCGAACTGATAACTCAGTGTGTTTCTCAAGTAAACAATGTAACCAAGCATTCATGATGTAACAAATATCCATATGTATATAGAGCACTCAACATGCTTCATTAATAATCATGTATGTCACATAATGGGTGCAGTTTTCTTACCTCAGAATCGAGCGTAAAATAAGTTAAGAACAACCCTTGAGCACGATCCTGACCTTAGGCCCTTAGCGGTAACCTAATCATAACCAAATATGAAATCCCATCAATAAAATGAGTAATAAAAGGTTCCTGGACCAAGTCCTAACTGTAACGCCCTACTTCCTTAGAGTTGTTACTAAGTGAGTTAAAAACGTGCCATTAGCTCACTAATCGAGGTTTTAAGTTAAAAGTGTAGCTAAACTATAATTAAAGTCGTTTAAAGGCATTTACTATAAAAATGTGGTCATCCATTGAAAACGTAAAGAGTTATACATTTGGGATCCCAAAATTCTGTTTAGAAAATACTTTACATCTCAAAATACATTTAAAGTCGACTTAGGCAACAAATCTATCAATACATTACATCTTCCCAAAATAACCTTAGTCGTGGTAGCCAGGTAGACCGAACATGTACCCGTCGCTCCACGCTCTCCGTACTCATGGTTCGTCGACTTTTCATTTGCCCTTACCTACACCATAGAGCACCCATGAGTTGAAGCCCAGCAATAAAACTCAACACAAAACATATATCATATGTATAGCAATCCACGGTATATAACAAAATAGCCAACATGCTAAACACATAGCGGCCAACACCGTCCCATGCGTTTTACCAGGCTCTGGGTTCGCGGTCTTCACCGAGAGGATGACTCCAACATCCTAGGAGGGTCTCGCCCTAACGACCTGCACTTTGCGTGCTCAACACCGATCCCAGCCTCTTGCCGTACCCGGCTTCTTACCGTTCTCGGCCTTTGCCGTTCACTCAAAAACATGTGTCACACAACATAATATTGACAGATAATTAAACACATACTAAACATAAAAATTAGGGCTACGCCCTACAATTCAAACAATAGGGCCACACCCTGCTCTACGGGTACAACAATTTTCTTACCTGTGTCTCGAGCTATCTGAGCACCGCAATCCCGAGCACAATCCTCTAACCCGAGCCTCATTGAAAACCTAGTCACAAAACATTGATAATAACCAACCATCATGTTCTAAACCAATAAATCACTTCACGTTATAATTCTAGCCTCTGGGACCTTGGATTCTACCAAACTGGGTAGTAAAATCCTTCTCGAGCCTTAATGTAACGCCTTAAACTCCAAGGATCGTTACGGTGCGCATTTTAAACAGTGCTAAACTCACTAATCGAGTCCTTTGACCATAATCGTGTAACTAAGTATGATTAGCAGTTTAGGATTAAAATTTTTGGTTAAGATACAACGTTTCACTAAAATGTTTACTGTATACATTGGGATCCCAAAAATATAATTTAAAGGTTTATTACAAGAAAATATTTACAAGCAGCCGATCTAAGCGACAAAACATGGTTTAACTGTAATGCCCCAAAATCCCTAATGTGGTTTAATGGTTGGATTAGTAGGCCGGGAGGGCCATAATTTTTTTATTGTGCCATTAAATGATTATATGCATGTCTATGTGAATTATATTATAATATGACGTTGAATGCATGCATGTGGGTCCACATTTGATTGTAAGGGCATTTTGGTAATTTGGCCCGTTGAGGGCATATTTGTATATTTTGGTGCATGCTTGTGGTTAATTGTTGAGGCCACATTATAATGTGGATGTGTTTGAGCTATTCATCATGAGACGATCTTTGAATATAAACTATCAGTTTGGTCATAACAGGCTTAAGCTCGGGTCTCGGGGTGAGTCTCGGGGTGTTTTGGTCATTATAGCGTTGCTGGGAATTAAAAGGTAACGGGATATGAATTATTGGTATTTGAGAATTTTGAGAATAGCGGGAATTTGAAAGGTGTTAATTATGATTAACGAATTAGGCAGGAAAGGACGGTTTTACCCTTGGGAGTCTTTAGAAACCTTTAAATGACCTAGGGGCAAAATAGTCATTTCACCCCTAAGATATATATCACCTTTTGTAGAGTCCCAGAACTTTACTTAGCTAGTTAGATATAGTAATAGCTAGTAGTAGTTATAGTATGTTTATTAATGTGGATTTTGGTTCAAGTCGGGACTTAGTTGAACACTCGTAGCAACACTTATAGATTTTATAAGTTTAACCTATAGTTTAAGAATATTAATCATAACATAAGGTTTGATTAATATAGTTGATTATGAAGATGTCATTTATTATACTACAAGGTTTAGATAGAACCAATAAGATCATGGTACTTGTCGTGTGCATTTTTATTGAGAAATTAAGCATTTTTTATGAATAATTTTATAAGAGGAATATTTGAAAACCCTAGAATCTGCCAGCAGCTTTAAAAACGTTATATGACTTAGTCAAAGCTGTTTACCCAATTCAAATTAAGCTGAAAAAGTGCAATTACGTGTATAATATTTCAGTGTATTCCGATATATCGCAGCTCTAGGGCGATATATCGCCACACGGGGAATACGAAAAACACGTAACTTCGCACAAACGCATCGACGAGCCTCAATATATAAGCACAGGAGATATATCGCCCCTAGGGCAAGATTTTCAAATGATTTTGAAACCGAGCTCAATTCAACACTCAACCTCTTAGCAAGCCTCTGAATGTTTTGACCAAGTCTTAAGCCTCTGCTGAACGAATATTCAAATGTTTTTCAAGTAATATTCATTATTTTTATTCAAGCTAAAAGAAGATCTTTTCACTCCTTGAACTCTATAAATAGGACCTAGTACCTAGCCTTTTCTCTCATTCTTCAAGCTATGTTCAGAGCCTTCAAGCTGCTAGATTTACTTTAGAATGATAAACACTTGGGTTGGGTTATAATCTTTATCATTTTAAGCTTTAAAAACACTTAGGAAGTAAGGTTAATAGTGTGTTTTTCGATATCGAGGTGTAGTTCGGTTCTAGTGCATTCAAAGGTATTCCTATTCCTAGTTCATTTTTGTATGTTTCCTTAGTTTCTTATAGTTTTCTTTACTCAAATCCTAACTCATTGTTTTTCATTATCTTGGTTAGGTATTTAAGTTCTTTGAACTTAAGATTTCTTGTCGGTAAGTTTCTTCTCGGTGGTTTAGTCCTCTTGTCATCATCTCTTTTCTTTAGAATACTCACATTCTTATTGTTGGTTTTAGGAGCGTTCTAAATCCCGTCCTTGTTCTCATAAATCCCGGTATTGGTAAGGAAAATAGGATAGCATTTTATATGTTTATTTGTTATGTTATGTTATGTTATGTTATGTTATGTAATTTTATATTATGTATGTTGATAGACTTGGGCATATGACTTGTATAGCTAACAAGCCCCAATAATTTATGGGCATGTGACTTGTTTAGCTAGCAAGCCCCACAAATCTATTGGGCATATGACTTGTTTAGTTAACAAGCCCCAAGTAGTATAATGGTCATTGTAGTAGTATATGACATATGTTTATAGTATATGTTTATGATATGTTTTATGTTATTAGTAGATTTTCCTTGCTGGGCATTAGGCTCATTCCTTTATTTTTATGTATGCAGGAAAATAGTTATGGCGACGGAAGGATTCTTGGCAGCTTAGTGTTGTGTATTGAGGAAGAATGGATTCGGTGGACTGCGTGAACGATTCGAGGACGACGTTATTTTCAGTCTTTTAATTATGTTTCTATGTACTTTCCGCACTTGGTTTTGTAAACAATTTTAATTAAGTTAAAGCTATGTTTTATTTTTATAACAATGGGATCCCATACCCTGAATTTATGTATTTCAACATTTACTTAGAGTTTTTAATAAAGTTTGTGAATTTTTCTTATGTATATATATTTGAAAGTAGTGTCTATGTATAGTAGTTTTAATGGTCCAAAGTCTTAGAATTAGTTGGGTCATTACAACTTTGTAGACTGTAGAAGCTTACCAAAACAGAGCAAGTTCTCCCCTTCTCCCGTACATCCTTTCTCCTTCATTTTCCTTTGGAATTCTTGACCTCAATTTGAAGAAACAAGCTAGGAAATCAAGGATTGGAGTTTATAAACATAGTTCATCCATTGAAGAGGACTCAAACCCAGCTTGAGGTAAGAATTCATCCATGAATTTAAGCTATACTCTGTTTTCCTTATGGTTTTTAGTCAAGAGATTTTGATGTGGTTAGTTGGGAATTAATGGAAGTTTTTTAGTAAGATTGTGTGGGTTTTGATGCTTTTATGGTGGGTCAGTTGTAGTAACAATTGGTGGCTTTGTTTGGTGATGTTGGGGGAGTTTTAATGAGGTTTTAGAATGAGTTTGAAGGAAAGAAAATAGAGGTTTTTGTTGAGTTTCAGGTGAGCGCTGCGGCCCAAGTTCATTGAAGAGGAAGGGTGGTTGTAGCGACCCAAATTTGCTAATAAGGCTTGGGGCCTTGATTAGTGTGCCTGGAGGGCAATAATTGATATATTGTATTAATATGTGAATTTAATGAATATGTGATTAGAAGTGCATGTTTAGGTGATTAAATATGCATGTGGGCCCTATTTGATTGTTAGGGGCATATTTGTAATTTTAGCCCGTTGGGGGCAAAAATGTTATATTTATGTGTATTGTGATTGATACCACGTGTGAGTGGTGATATAATTTGTTGCACGATCTGAGACGGTCCTAGGGAGCTGTTTAGCTAGAAAGTCACAACGGGGTCAAATACCCGGCTCGGGAGGAGCTTAAGAGTATTTTGGGAATATTACAAAGTGTGCGGGAATTATTGAGTAGTGGTTAGTAATTTAGTAAAAGTTTAGACGTGTCGGGTTTAAACGGTTTTTTAGGCATGCTCGAGGACTTAGCGGGATGTGTTAAAAGACTAAATCACCCTTGGTGTCATATGAGGGCTTAGGTTAACTTAAAGGGGCAATTAGGTCATTTTGGCAGCTGGTTATATTTAGTTAAGGGATGGGAAATACTAGAACATTTTGGAAAAGGCAGAGGAAAGGAAAAGAGCAGAATTTCTCAATTCTCTCTCTCTTTCTCTCTCATATTCGGCTCTCTCTTTCCCTCTCCTTAGTGGTTGAGAGCTTGAAGAATCTTGAGGATTTTAGACTAAGGAATTGAAGGATTTTGCTTGCTGTGGCTAGGGGAATTAACTCAAGGGTGTGTTTAACACAGAGGTAAGGATTCATCCCAGATCTTCTTTAAGTTTCCAAGCTTGTTATTGAGAATTTGAGAATGAAAGTTGAAAGCTGGATTTGTGGTTTGTTGTTTGTGAGAGTTCAGCTTGGGAATCAAAGGGGTCAAGCTTGGAGTTGGAGTTGGAGGAAGCTCAAGGTCGAATTCTTGTTTAAGGTAAGAACTTCATGCATTTATGAGGTTTATATTCTGAAATGGTTTAAGTTTTCTGGTTTGTGGTTTAAGTTTGATAAAGTTTTAAACCATAAGGTGATTTATGGGTTTGATAGGGTATTTGAGCTTGTTATTGTTGTTTCTGAGTTGCCATGCTGTCTATTTGGGGTTTTAAGTTGATTTGGGACTTGGGAGTACCTTGGGGTTGATTTGGAAGAGTTTTGGCTCGAGAAAATGTTGGGGAAAAACCCAGTTTTCTGGGTTTGAGTATGAGTATCGCGACCCTGTTCATCCGCACCGCGGCGCTAGGTTGAATCAGGAGGAGGGCGCCGCAGCGCTAGGCCAATTTCTGGGCAGGGGAAATTGTGTTTTTAGGGATTTGGCTCAGGGGGCTCGGGGGACGCTTCCGCTACCTTGTGTGGGGAAACGGGAGGTCCAGAGAGCACAGGATAGGTTCCGGGAGAAAAATTATGAATTGGTTAGTAATGAGAGTGTTATGTATGTGTTGTGACTAGGTTTTCAGCGAGGCTCGGGTTAGGGGATCGTGCTCGAGACTTTGGTGCTCAAGAAGCTCGGGACACAGGTAAGAAAATCGTTGTACCCATAGAGCAAGGTGAGGCCCCATAGTTGTGTTGCAAGGCACGACCCTATATGATTACGTGCAAGGCATAGCCCATTGATTATGTTAATACATGTTTGAGTGTTTGTTTAATTATGCTATGTATGCATATATGTGAATGATCGGTAAGAGTCGGGAACGGTGAAGGCCGAGAATGGCAAGGGCCGGAAATGGCAAAGGCCGAAAATGGCAAGGGGGCCGGGAGCAGCGTTTAGCACGCGGAGTGCGAGTTGCTAGGGTAAGACCCTAAAGGATACCTGGGATATCCTTATGGTGTATACCGCGAACCCAGGGCCTGGTAAAGTGCCTGGGACGGCATGGCCGTATGTGTTTAACCTGTTGGCAGATTTGTTATATGCTGAGTGATTGATATGCATATGTTATCTATTTGTGTGGAGTTTTCTTGCTGGGCTTTGGCTCACGGGTGCTTTGTGGTGCAGGTAAGTGCAAGGGGAAATGTAACGACCCAAAATCACTAATATGGCTTAAGGGCCCTGATTAGTGTGCCAGGAGGGCATAATTGACTTATGAGTGAATTTATTGATTTAATGCATGATTATATGAATATAAATGTGGTTAAATATTATATCTGTGAGAACCACATTATCATGCGAGTAGATTTGCAGTGAGCGACTTGAGGCGATCTTAGGAATCTAGATAGCGAGAAAAGTCACAACGGGGCTTAGTATTTTACTTTGGATAAGTCAGGGGTATTTTAGATATCAGGTAGTTATTTAGACTATCGGGTTATGGAAATAAATATATGGAGATATATTTAAGGATAGAAATCTTAGGCAGGAATATTGGAGAAAATTACTGTTTTGCCCTCGGGGACGTTTTCGGTACCCCGAGCCTCGGGATTGACTTAACTGGTTAGGATTAGACTAAGTATATGCAAAACAGAGGAATAAACACACAAACCGACCCATGATCTCTCTCCTCTTCTCTTCTCTTTTCTCTCCCAAGAAACTACAGAAAACCTAAGGGAATCAGCTGGGGAAAACTCTGTGTTTGAGCTGAATTCATGAAGGCTTAGCTCAGTTTAGACTAAGGGTCACTCAAACAAGATTTAGGTAAGAGTTAAATTGTGTTTCTGGGTGTTATAACTCTAAGTTTTTTTGGCTGAATATTAAGGTGATTGTGATTTTGATGTTTAAGGGCTGAATTGAAGATAAGTGCTTGGGTTTTAGCTCAGAGGTTGTCAAGGAGGTGGTTCAGCAAAAGAGGTAAGCTTCAATTCATAATTTAGAGGTTTAAATTTGAGTTTTGCATGACTGGTTTTGGTGTTTTAAGTTGCTCGGTTTCAGAGAATCAAAATGGAGTTTTAGTAGGTATTTAAGCTGAATTTCTGTTGGATTATGTTGTTAGAGTCATGATAAAAGTTTTGTGATTAATGTGTTTTGAGTTAGGGTGCTTTGGAATGGTTTTTGATGGGGTTAAGATGCTAGAAAAGGTGGTTTTTCTGGACACGAAGGGGAGGGCCGCGGCTCTGTTCTAGAGTGTTACGGTCCTACGAAGCAAGAGAGCCAGGGAGGCTCGGCCAGGGGAGAGCGTCGCGGCTCCCTTGGGCAGGGCCGCGGTGCGTGTTTGCTTGCTGGGGGCCTTTGGCTTTGTTTTAGGTGCAGGCCGTTGCTAGGTTTCAAGGGTCCCAGCCCTTGGATGCATTCTTGATCTTTTGGGGATTTTAGGCGCGGGAAACTAACCTAGGGTGCTCGGGATCGATTTCACCACCGTGCTTGGTGGAATTCGACGTCTCGGAAGCTAGTATTGCACCCGAAAACCTTTACTTGAATATTAGTGGAATCCAATACCTTGGTTGTGACTAGGTGTTAAAGCTAGGGCTCGGGAACGGATCGTGCTCGAGGAGTGTCGCTTGTAATCAGTGAACCAAAAAACTAAAGGTAAGAAAACTGCACTCGGTTGTGTACTTGTAATGGGACTAAGGGTTCCCTAATATGTATGCTTGAAAGGATGGTATTATGCCATGTAGATAGTGAACCAACGGCCTAAGAGTGCCAAGGGTTACACTAGCGCACAGGGCGCAGCTTGGCCACTAGTAGCCGAGGACAGCTTATTATGCACTGAGCTCGGTTTAAGCGGGCCAGAGTCAGTAGGGTAAACAGAAGGTGCGGCCTAAGTTTTCGGCCCTGACTATTATGTGACCTAACTGTTAGTTGTGATTAGTTACATTATTGGTTATGTATAAGTGCTGAGTGGTTAATGTGGAGTATTAAGTGTTTGAACATGCTTAAAGAGTTGATTATCTGTTATTGTTGTTTGTGTTGCATATTTTTTTTTCTTGCTGGGCCTTGGCTCACGGGTGCTACGTGGTGCAGGTAAAGGCAAGGGCAAGCTTGATCCACCCTGACTTGGAGAGCTCTGCGAGCTGAATGTACATGACCAGCTGCTCAGCCACCACGGTTGAGGATTAGGCAGGGACATGAGAACCAGGAATGTCTATTTTTCCTTAGTATGGCTGATGGTTGTCTATATTTTGGAGATTCTGTAAACCAACTTTTAAACTCTGTTTCTTTTTGGGATCCCATGTATAAAACTGTTTAATTATATAAAGTGTAACTTTTGAGACCAAAACCATTTTTAACCCTATCTTTTACATGTTTAGTGACACGTTTTTAAATTAATGACTTGATTAGCAAGTCATGCACCTTTATAAGTACACAGTGTATCGGTCTTGGTTATCCAGGGTGTTACAGGAAAGCTGACCAACCATGAGTATGGAGAGCGTGAGGCGACGCGTACATGTCTTGTCTGCCTAGCTGTCACGGCCAAGGGTATTTTTGGGAGATGCTTTGTACAGAATCCTATTTTGTCGTGTAGTCGACTTTAAACATGCTTTGAGTTGTAAATATTTATAAACAGTATTTTGGGATCCCAAATGTAGAACACTTTTGATTTTCAATGGATGAGTATATTTTCAAATTATGTGATTTTTAGTACAGTTTAGTTACACTTTTGACCTAATTCTTGATTAGCAAGTTAAATGCACATTTTAAACTCACTTGGTAACAACTCTAAGGTAGTAGGGCGTTACAGTGGTGCTAGAGGGCTTGAGTGTTGCAGCGCTTGGGGAGGCTGGCCGCGGCGCTTGGGGCAGATGCTTGAGGTGGGTGCCTTTGTTTTGGCCAAGGGTCGCGACACTTGGGGAGGAGGGTCGCGATGCTTGAGGGAAAGTGTGGCCAAAATAGTGTTTTGATCGTGGGAAATCAAACCTTAGGCCTCGGGATCGTTCCTACTACCCGATTGGGTAGATTAAGAGTCCCGAGAGTGTGGGATGGATCCCGGGAGTGAGGTTTTAGATTATAAACATTTTTATGATTTATTTTATTGATGGGATTCCATATTTGGTTATGACTAGGTGGCTGCTAAAGGATTAAAGGAATGATCGTTCTCAAGGGTCGTTCTTTTATTAATTATTTCTCAAACCCGAGGTAAGAAAACTGCACCCCATATGTGACATGCATGGTTATTCTTGATGCATGTTGGATGTTTAAATGTGACATGCATGGTTATTGTTGAGGCATGTCAAGTGATTAAATGTGATGCATGTGCTACACAAGAAACATGTGATTAGGGCATGCCATGAATATTGAATATGAGACTGTTCAGAGCTTGAGTCTCTGTGTTTGTGCATGATCATAATTATGCTAGCAACTGTTAGGTAAGCATGTTGAATGCCCTACTTTTGGATATTTGACATATGATATATACTGGTAGCATTTCTTACTTGTGCATGGTACTAACTAATTAGTCAGAATTGGCAAAGGTGTCAGTATCAACTGTGAAGCTGGGACTTATTAGTCAAGTTCGACAGTGGTATTGGGCACTGGCCACACAGTGCTAACTCATAAGTCAAGACGGCCTTAGCATGTTCAATGCAAGCCAACAAAGATTAGATCTAATCGAAATCTGCATTAAATGACTCAGAAGAGCATTAATGCCGGACCGACCTCAAGTTCGATGAAAACTAAAAGTGCTTGTGTGACTTACCCAGTAGTCACTCATCTGTTTGAGCTAGTGACTACCCATCAGTCACTCATCTGTTTAAGCTAGTGACTACCCATCAGTCACTCATCTTATTAGAGCCATTGCAGGAAAGCCCAGGTAACGGTTTCGTTACACGACTATGGGAACTGAGCCCCATAGTGACTTGCTTGTCAGTCACTCAGTATGGTTAACAAAACCTCAAAGTGATATTCACTCATCTGTTTAGGGCTATAAGCTCTGTATGATCATTCTGATCATCATTTTCATGGCTTTGGGTGCTGAGCCCTGTAGTGACTTGCTTGAGTCACTCAGTATGGTTTACCAGAACCTCTAGTGTTAAATCACTTATCTGATTAGGATTGACTTGATAGTCATCCAATCAAGAGGGCAGGATTTCTTATCCTCGATTCCCCAGCATTGTTTGAATTTATTTGCATGCTTGAATAAAGCTATGTTTGCTAGGCATGCCATATATGATTTGATATCATGATAGGATTGTTCTTGAGCATATTGGGTTTTCTTGCTGGGCTTCGGCTCACGAGTGCTATGTGGTGCAGATAAAGGCAAAAGAAAGTTGGACCATCCTTGACTTGGAGAGCTTAGGTGACGATGTGTACATATGCAGCTGCTACACCGCTACGGCCGAGGTTTGAAGGAGAAGAACTAGGGTTAAACCCTGTTTTGCCGCTTAGATCGGCTGGTTGTAAATATTTTGTTGTAATAAACCTTTAAATTATATTTTTGGGATCCCAATGTATACAGTAAACGTTCTAGTGAAACGTAATATCTTAACCAAAATTTTTAATCCCCAAATCGCTAATCATACTTAGTTACACATTTATGGCCAAATGACTCAATTAGCAAGTTTAGCATTGTTTATAATGCGCACCGTAATGGTCCCTAGAGTTTAGGGCGTTACAGCAGTGGTACTAAGCACTGGTCACATGGTATTGACTCATAAGTAAAGAACGGTCTTAGCGTGTTAACACAGGCTGACAAAGGTTAGATCTAATCGACATCTGCATTGAATGACTCAAATGAGCATTAATGCTAGACCGACCTCAAGTTCGATGAAAACTAGAAGCGCTTGTCTAGCCAAAGGCTAGTCATTTAGAGCCAGGGCCAGCGAGCCTCGGTGACTATTTAGTCACATGGCTATGGGTGTCGAGCCCCGTAGTGACTTACCCATCAGTCACTCACCTATTTAAGTAAGTGACTTACCGATCAGTCACTCATTTGCTTAAGTTAGTGACTTACCAATCAGTCACTCATTTGTTTAAGTTAAGTTAGTGACTTGCTCGTCAGTCACTCATTATGGTTTACCAGAACCTCAAGTGTTAAATCACTCATCTGATTATAGCTATATGCTCTTTCATGGTTAATGTAACCAAGGTCATATTCACTCACCTGCTTTGGGCTATAAGTTTTGTATAGTTATAATGATAATCATTTGATAGTATTTATATGCATTATTGTGTTTTCTTGCTGGACTTTGGCTCATGGGTGCTATGTAGTGCAGGTAAAGGGAAAGAAAAGCCTACCCAGCCTTGAGTGGAGAGCTTAGGTAGTGATGTGTATATATGCGGCCGCTTGACCACCATGGCCAAGGAGTTCTCAGGGGAACTAGGGGGTTTACCCTATTTTTTCCGCTTAGATCGGCGGTTGTAAATTTTATAATGTAGTGACCATTTTTCATTGTAAATAACTTGTAAATGTTTTTTTTATGGGCCCATGAACAGTTTTATGTTTTAAATAAAATATATCATTTCCTTTTGGTTGGTTTTCCACCCTAACCTATTAATAACACCTAGAAGCACGTTTTTAACCTAAGAACTCGATTAGCGAGTTAAATTCACAGTTCAACGTTCACCGTAACGGTCTTGGGGTAACCAGGCGTTACATTAACCTTAGTTCCTGTTTCAACCCTCGGCCGTGGCGGTCGAGCAGCCGCATATGTACACATCGTCACCTAAGCTCTCCAACTCAAGGATGGTCCAGCTTTCTTTTGACTTTACATGCACCACATAGCACCCGTGAGCCGAAGCCTAGCAAGAAAACTCAATATGCTCATGAACAGTAATAACATGTCATCAAATCATATCTGGCATGCCTAGCAAATATAGCTCTATCAAGCATGCAATTAAGTTCAAATAATGCTGGGGAATCTAAGATAAGAAATCTTGCCCTCCTGATTGGATGACTATCAAGTCAATCCTAATTAGATGAGTGATTTAACACTAGTGGTTCCATTAACCATAATGAGTGACTGAAAAGCAAGTCACCACGAGGATCAGCACCCATAGCCATGCAAATGATGATCATTATAATCATACAGAGCTTATAGCCCTGAACAGATGAGTGAATATCACTTTGAGGTTCTGTTAAACCATAATGAGTGACTGACAAGCAAGTCACTACAGGGCTCAGTACCCATAGCCATGTGACAAAATAGTCACCTGGGCTTTCTGGCAACGGCTCTAATCAGATGAGTGACTGATGGGTAAGTCACTAGCTTAAACAGATGAGTGACTGATGGGTAGTCACTACGGGGCTCGGCACCCATAGCCATGTGACTAAACTGTCATCGGGGCTCGCTGGCCCTGGCTCTAAATGACTAGCCTTTGGCTAGACAAGTGCTTTTAGTTTTCATCGAACTTGAGGTCGGTCCGACATTAATGCTCATTTGAGTCATTCAATGCAGATGTCGATTAGATCTAATCTTTATCGGCTTGTGTTAAACACGCTAAGTCCATTCTTGACTTTTTAGTCAATACCAGGTGACCAATGCTCAG
This sequence comes from Humulus lupulus, assembly GCF_963169125.1. NCBI lineage: Eukaryota > Viridiplantae > Streptophyta > Magnoliopsida > Rosales > Cannabaceae > Humulus > Humulus lupulus. Next base: position 25,010,457 of record NC_084800.1, on the reverse strand, counting down.
TACTACTACCGAACTTGACAAGTAGGTCACAACTTCACATTTAATACTGACACCATTGCCAATTCTGACTAGTTAGTCAGTGCCACACACAAGTAAGCAATGCTACCAGGCATATATCATATGTCAAATATCCAAATGTAGGGCATTCAACATACTTAACAATTGCTAGCATAATTATGATCATGCACATTCACAGAGACTCAAGCTCTGATCAATCTCATATTCAACATTCATGGCATGCCCTAATCACATGTTTCTCGTGCATCACATGCATCACATTTAAACACTCGACATGCCTCAATAATAACCATGCATGTCACATATGGGGTGCAATTTTGTTACCTCTGGTCCAAGCACAGGTTACCAATAAATGAGCCACAAGCACGATCCTGATTCCAAGCCTATAGTGAAAACCTAGTCACAACCATAATATAAAACCTCATTAAAATGATAAATAAAAGGTTCCCGGACCATGACCTAGCCTCTGGGACATCAATTCCCACTAAACCGGGTAGTGGGAACGATCCCGAGGCCTAAGATTTGAGTTCCCATGCTCAAAACATCAACTTGGCCAAAAATGGCATCAAACGCCGCGACCCCCCTGACAAGCATCGCTGCCCTCAGGCCTATCAGCAACCTTCACCTGCTTCATCAAGCCTGGGCCGCGGCGCCCAAGAACAGGGCCACGGCCCAACCACGAACCAGCCATTTTTCCTCGATTTTACCATTTTAAAACCTCCCAAAAACCTATCCAAACATCTCCAAACTCAAAAATCAAAGTTCCCAAACATCCCCATGATCCAAAACCCATACAACCCAAGCTTCAATTCGTTCAAAAACTCATCAAAACACAAAGTCCAATTCAAGCTTAAAAAATTTGTAAACTTAGAACTTAAAACTTGAATTACCTCCAATTAAGTTATTTCCCAACTAAATCCTCCGACTAACATGCTTCTAATATTCCCAAGGATCACTGTGCCTCGATCCTCGCTTGAATCCGAGTCCTAGAACTCAAGTTTCCTTCAAAAATGCGATCGGGAGACGAAAATGGACTTTGAGGGAGAGAGAACTTACTAAACGTTCTTTTTATTTCTTAAAAGGCTACTTCAAGCTTAAGTAGTCTCAAAAAAATCCTAACGCCCGGGGTCCCGAAAATGTCCCCGAGGACAAAATAGTCAAAACCTCTAGAATTTCCCCCTGATCTTACTAACTCCCAATTTATCATCAAATATTGATTTCCATTACCCAATAACCCAGTAATGTGCTAAATACCTCTTAACTCACTCCGAGTCAAGAATAAATCCCATTGTGACTATTCCACTAGCTTACCTCCTAGGATCGTCTGGTGCTGAGCAACCCTAACATAACCAAATAATAATAAAACACCACACACACCTATCACATATATGCCAAATATGCCTGAAATGACCAAAATATGAAAATCACCCAATTAATCATAAATGGGTTCACATGCATATTTAATACACCTAAACATGTATATTATCATTTAATAACATAATAAATCAATTATGGCCCTCTCGGCCTCCTAATCAAGGTCCTCAACCTTATTATGAAATTTGGGGCATTACACTTAACATTTGAGTTCCCGAGCTAAAAATCTTCAAACAGCCTACATTTCACATTTGAGCCACGACGCGGTCCCTTAAGGGCCGCGGTGCACTCAAGCAAAAGGAAAAAAAATGCCTATTTGCTGAGGGACATGGGCCACGACACTCCAAACCCTGAGTCGCGGCACGCCTAGGCTAACAAGGGCTTCCAGCTTCTTCGACACACACGGGCCGTGACACCTGAAGAACAGGGTCGCGGTCCAAGCCCCCAAACCTAGAAAACCAACATTCTTCCTATGTTTTCCTCGAGCCTAAACCCCAACTTCATATCCCAAACTCCAATTAAACCCGGAATTAAGCTTAGATTCCTTATTCACATACCCTAGACAACACCACAAGTCCATAAACAACCTAATACACTCAGCAAACATCCAAGATCATACTTAGAACCCATTTTCATGCAAGCTTTAAGGTTCTAACAAAATTCAATATAGTTTAACTAATTCAATGGCTGAAATTCCTTACCTTGCTGATATCTTTACCCTTGAGCTAATCCCAACCACAGCCAGCTTCCAATTCCTCAAAGAACTAAGCCTAGAATCCTCCAATTGATCCAAACCTTCAAACACCAAGGAAGAGAAAGATAGAACCGAAGGAGAGAGAGACTTGAGAGCTTCTGCCTTATTCTTCACTTAATTCTAGTATTTTTTCAAGCCACTAAGTGTATGTAACGCCCTAAACTCCAGGGACCGTTACGGTGCGCATTATAAACAGTGTTAAACTCGCTAATCAAGTCATTTGGCCATAAACGTGTAACTAAGTATGATTAGAAGTTTCGGGATTCAAAATTTTGGTTAAGATATAACGTTTCATTAGAACATTTACTGTATACATTGGGATCCCAAAAATATAATTTGAAGGTCTATTACAAGAAAATATTTACAACCAGCCGATCTAAGCGGCAAAACAGGGTTTAACCCTAGTTCCTCTTTCAACCCTCGGCCGTGGTGGTCGAGCAGCCGCATATGTACACATCGTCACCTAAGCTCTCCAACTCAAGGATGGTCTAGCTTTCTTTTGTCTTTACTTGCACCACATAGCACCCGTGAGCCGAAGCCCAGCAAGAAAACTTAATATGCTCATGATCAGTAATAACATGTCATCAAATCATAAGGCGCATGCCTAGCAAATATAACTTCAAGCAGGCAAATAAGTTCAAACTATGAACGAGTGACTGATCAACAAGTCACTAACAGGGGGGTCTGTACCTTCAAACGAGCGACTAATTATCAAGTCACTAACAGGGGGTTTGTACCTTTAAAAGAGTGACTAATTATCAAGTCACTAACAGGGGGTCTGTACCTTTAATCGAGTGACTAATTATCAAGTCACTATCAGGGGGTCTGTACCTTTAATCGAGTGACTAATTATAAAGTCACTAACATAGGATTCCGTTCCCTCAGCCATGTGACAAAACATTCACCTAGACCTTTGGCTTAGATTCGTTACTAAGTGAGTTTAAAACGTGCAAATTAACACGCTAATCGAGGTTTTAAGACAAAAGTGTAACTAAACCATAATCAAAGTTATAAACTTTGAAAATAAACCATTTACTGAAAATTATAAAACGTATAACATTTGGGATCCCAAAAATATTGTTTAGAAATTTTTACAACTCAAAATATGTTTAAAGTTGACTAAACGACAAAATAGGATTCAGTGCAAAGCCTCTCCTAAAAATACCCCTGGTCGTGGCAGCCAGGCAGACCAGACATGTACGCGCCGCTCATCACGCTCTCCATACTCAAGGTTGGTCGACTTTCCCCTTGCCCTTACCTGCACCATAGAGCACTCGTGAGCCGAAGCCCAGCAAGAAAACCCTCACAAGCAGATAACATATGCATATTACACACTTAACATATAAACAAGCCATCACCAGGTAGATAACACATACGGCCACGCAGTCCCAGGCCCTCTACCAGGCCCTGGGTTCGCGGTCCACACCATAAGGATATCCCAAGTATCCTTAGGGTCTCGCCCTGGCAACTTGCACTTCGCGTGATAAATGCTGCTCCCGGCCCCTTGCCGTTCTCGGCCCTCGCCGTTCCCGGCCTTCGCCGTTCTCGGCCTTCGCCGTTCCCGGCCTTCGCCGTTCTCGGCCCTCGCTGTTCCCGGGCTACACCCTGCAACTCAATCATATAGGGTCGTGCCCTGCAACACAATCATATAGGGTCGTGCCCAGCAACACAAGCTCTACGAGAACAATGGTTTTCTTACCTATGTCCCGAGCTTTCCAAGCACCTATTTCCCGAGCTTTCCAAGCACTGATGTCCCAAGCACAGTCCCCTAGTAGTCACAACACACCAAAAATATCCATCCATCAAGTTCTAATCCATTAAATAACTTTGGGTCATAATTCTAGTCTTTGGGACATTGAATTCTATCAATCCGGATGATAAAATCCATCCCGAACCTTAACTATTGAATTCTCGAGCCTAAAACCTCTTTAAAGCCCAAAATTGCACTAAGCGCCGCGGCCCTAAGAACTCATGTCGCGACCCCCAGCTCAACCCGAGGCCCTACCTCATTTTAGCCTACACGCACCGCGACCCTTCCTGAAGGGCGCCGCAGCGCGCCTCCATTTCCAGACACCCCAATGTTCTAAGGGGCCACGTGTAACGCCCTGGTTACTCCAGAACAGTTACGGTGAACGGTGGACCAGAAATTTGACCCGCTACCCGAGTCCTTTGGTCAAAAACGTGCTCTAAGTGTAATTAACAGGTTAAGGTAGAAAAACTAATAAAAAGGAAATGGATATTTTCATTACAAACTGCTCTGCAGAGCTAATCAAAACATTTACAAGTTGTTCTCAGTACAAAATGGTCATTACTGTTTCAAATTTACAATCCTGCCGACCTAAGCGGCAAAATAGGGTGAACCCCCTAGTTCCTCTGAGAACGCCTTGGCCGTGGTGGTCAAGCGACCGCATATGTACACATCACCACCTAAGCTCTCCACTCAATGCTGGGTGAGCTTTTCTTTCCCTTTACCTGCACCACATAACACCCATGAGCCAAGGCCCAGCAAGAAAAGAATAATTAAGCATGATATAATATCAACAATGACCGTAATAATCATTCAGGACCAACAGTCCAAACAAATAGGTGACAAACGCAAAAGTCACAAATGTGGGTACAGCCGCCCCTCAAGCCATGTGACGTTAGGGACACTCGGGCTTAACTGATAAGTGAACCTTCCATAAGTTTAACCAGGATAGGTGTATGGTGAATAGTCACCAGCATAACCCTCCTCATGAACATAGAGTCATAACCTTGGAATAGCGTTCCCTAGCCATGTGACAAACAGTCACCGGGGCCATATGCCCTGGCTCTGAATAACTGGTCTTAGACCAGACAAGCACTTATAAGTGCATCGACCTTAGGTTCGGTCCAGTGTTAATGCCTTAGAGACATTCAACACTGATATCGATTAGATCTAATCTTTATTTGGCTCGACGTTCATGACGCTATGCCATTCCTGACTCTTAGGCCAGTGTCCCTGACTGGTCAGTACTTATACAGATAATCAACATTCACTAGCATTTAATATGCAATCCATGTCCACATCTATCAATCAACATGCCTCAATAGCCAACACGCATGTCATATATACACAGGGTGCAGTTTTCTTACCTCAGGTTCGAGCGAGAAATATAATAAGGACGACCCCTGAGAATGATCGATCTTTTAGTTCCTTAGCGGTTACCTAATCACAACCAATTATAACCTCCATTAATGAGAATCAACATAAATAGGGTCTTAACCTAAGCACCACTCTCGGGACCTCGAAACATGCCCACACGGTGAGTAGATTCGATCCCAGGCCTTAAGGATTGAAACCCCAAGTCAAAAACCCTTAAAAACACTCAAAACGGGACTTAGAAGGAACAGGGTAGCGCTACAGCGCTCAACCCCTAGCGCCCCAGCACTATACTCAGAACCACCAATATGCCAAAAAGCCTCCTGAGGAGCACTGTAGCGCCCTAGGGTGGGCGCTATAGCGCTACCTCCAGACCAAAACCTCCCTGAACCAACCTTCTTCAACTCCTTCGATTCTAACCTGATTCCCAAGCTTCCAAATCCCATTCTTGATGCCAAATGAACCCAAAAACCATCCTAACACACCCCAAACATCACAAGCATGGGAACCCTAGCCAAAACTCCCCACAAAACCAAGAATTCACCCTAGAAATCTCAGCTGCAAAACCAAACCAAAACAGGGCAAACCAGAGAAATCTATGGTTAGAAACTTACCCAAAGCTCAGCTTATGATGCTCTTCAATGGTGGAACACACTCCTAAACTTCCAAGGCTTGCTTCCCAAGCTAGAATCCTCAAAATTGGTTCAAAAACCACAAAGAAAGGTGAAGAGAAGAAGGTACGGGAGAACTCTTAAACATGCTCTGTTTTTCACTATCTTCTTTCAACCAACACCAGGTATCTCTATCCTAGGGGTGAAATGTCCACTTTATCCGTAGGTCAATTCCCGCTATTCTCAATAATCTCAAACACCAATAATTCACAAAGCATGTTACCCTTTAATACCCGGTAACGCTCTTAATCATTAAAATCACCCCGAGACTCAACCCAAGCCCTGACACTTGAACCTGTTGTGACTAAACCACTAATCAACACTCTAGGATCGTCTCATGCCGAATAGCTCGAACCAACCCACATTATAATGTGGTCTCAACACATATCATCGACATGCATACAATTATACAATTATACCCTCAACTGGCTAAATTACCATCACACCCCTGTAATTAAAATGTGGACCCACATGCATGCACTAAACATCATATTATAATATAATTCACATATACATTCATAATATCATTTAATGGCTTAATTAAACAAGTATGGCCCTCCCGGCCTACTAAACCCGCCATTAAACATCATCGGAGAATTCGGGGCATTACACCGCGGCTCAGCAAGAACAATGCCGCGGCCTGACCCCTCGAGTCCAGAAAAACTCACCATTTTTACCACAAAAACCATTCCAATTAACCCCAAAATCACCCAAAAACTCAAGCTAATCATCACAGAGGTTAAACTGTGGATTCAGCAACAAAACCCAATAAGAATTAAAGTTCAAAGCCTCATCAAACTCAAAGATAATTCCTCACTCATCACACATGCAATACTTTAGAATTTCAGCTTAAAACCAGCATGATTCACCAAGATTAAACCTTACCTGAGCTGAGTTGTGTCTCTGAATTAGGTCCTTAAGCTTCAAGCTTCTAGCTCCGAAGAACCCTAGCCCAATTCCTTAGTTTTGATTAGTTTCCACCAAAATTTCTCCAAGCTTTCAAAGGGTGAAACTCCAAGAGAGAGAGAGGAAGAAGGGGGGTCGGTTCCTGTTTTTTTTTCTAAAGGCTTCTTTTAGTTTTGTTTTATTTAACTTAAGTTCCTAAGGTTACCTCAAGGCTCGAGGCACCGAAAACGTCCCCGAGGGAAAAATGGTAAATTTATCCAATATTCCCTCCTAAACATTCTATCTCCAAATATATCTCCAAATATTTATTTCCATAACGCGACAAACCCCATAAAATGTCTAATACCCGAAATACCCATCGACTCACCCCGAGTCGGGTTTTCGATCCCGTTGTGACTTTCTACCTAACCGCTCCCTAAGACTGTCTCGAATTGTGCAACACAAATATATCACAATTATTACAATTATCACATTTATGCCCTCAACGGGCTAAAGTTACAAACATGCCCCTAATAACCAAAAAGGGCCCACATGCATATTTAATCCACCTAAACATGCATCACTAATCACATATTATGATAATAAATCACGTATTGCCCTCTAGGCATGATAATCAAGGCCCTAAGCCTTATTAGCAAATTTGGGTCATTACAACTATCCCCTCCTTACAGAATTTTCGTCCTTGAAATTACCTGAATAACTCGGGATACCGCTCCCGCATCTCTAATTCAAGTTCCCACGTCGCCTCCTCAACCTTGCTGTTCCTCCACAGCACCTTCACCAAGGCGATGGTCTTGCTCTGCAAAACTTTGTCCTTACAATCAAGAATCTAAATCGGTTTCTCTTCATATGACAAATCTTGGTCTAGCTCTAAGTTCTCATATCTTAGAACATGCGTCGAATCAGACACATACTTCCGGAGCATGGACACGTGAAACACATCATGAACCCCTGATAAGGCTGGAGGCATTGCCAATCTATAAGCTACCTCTCCAACCCGTTCCAGAATCTCGAAGGGGCCAACAAACCTAGGGCTTAGCTTGCCCCAAACACCAAACCGTTTCACTCCCCTCAGAGGTGAAGCCTTAAGGAACACATGGTCACCAACCTGAAATTCCACGCTCCTGCGTTTCAGGTCCGAGTAACTCTTCTGGCGACTCTGGGAGGTGAGCATTCGAGCTCTAATCTTCTCAATCGCCTCATTGGTCCTCTGAACCATCTCAGGACCTAAGTACCTCCTCTCACCCGTCTCATCCCAATGGATAGGTGATCTACACTTCCTCCCATATAGCATCTTATACGGAGCCACTCCGATAGTCGCCTGATAACTGTTGTTGTACGAGAACTCAATCAAAGGGAGATATTTACTCCAAGATCCCCCAAAATCTAGCACATAGGCTCGAAGCATGTCCTCCAGTATCTAAATCGTCCTCTCAGACTGTTCATCTATCTAAGGATGATAAGCGGTACTAAACCGTAACTGCGTGCCTATAGCCTCCTGCAAACTCTCCCAAAACTTGGAGGTGAAGGTGGGGTCCCTATCGGATACTATCGACCTCGGAGCCCCATGAAGTCGAACAATTTCCTTCACATATAACTCAGCATAATGCTCCACAGTATAAGTCGCCCTGACCAATAGAAAGTGGGCGGACTTGGTATACCTATCCATAATCACCCACACCGAGTCATGCTGTTCCACGGTCTTCGGAAAACCAACCACGAAGTCCATGGTGATATCTTCCCACTTCCACTCAGGAATCCCTAAAGGCTACAACAACCGTGCTGGCCTCTGATGTTCAGCTTTGACCTGCTGACAAGTTAAGCACTTGGCCACATAATCCACCACATCCTTTTTCATGCCCGACCACCAATACAAAGCTCTCAGATCCTAGTACATCTTCGTCGTACCTGGATGTAAGGAATATGGAGTGGTATGCAGTTCATCTAAGATCTCCCACTAGATATCAGAATCCATCAAAACACAGATCCGACCCTTGTACTTCAGTAACCCCATCTCTGAGATAGAGAAGTCCTTAGTCGCTCCGACTAAGACGTTCTCCCTATGACCCTTCAACTGGGAATCTTTCCCCTGCGCTTCCTTGATCCTCTAAAGGAGTGTAGACTGAAGAGTGATGTTGGCTAACCGACCAACCACCAACTCTATACCCGCTCTAGTCATCTCCTCAGGTAGCTTATCGGATATCTGTCTTGAACTGAACAACTGTCTTGGGCCTTTCCGACTCAATGCATCAGCAACCATATTAGCCTTCCCAGGATGGTTTATGATATCACAATCGTAATGGTTAACCAACTCCAACCACCGTCTCTGGCGCATATTCAGATCCTTTTGGGTAAACAAGTACTTCAAACTCTTATGGTTAGTGTATATCTCACACTTCTCACCATACGGATAATGTCTCCAAATCTTAAGTGCGAATACCACCACTGCCAATTCCAGATCATGCGTAGAATATCTCTGCGCATACTCTTTTAACTGTCTCGATGCGTCGGCTATCACCTTCCCAGCTTGCATTAGCACACACCCTAAACCCTGGCTGGAAGCATCACAATAAACCACAAACTTCTCATTGTCTGTCGGCAAACTCAACACTGGCACGGTGATCAGTCGCCGCTTCAATTCTTTAAAACTCTTCTTACATATGTCTGTCCAAACATATTTTGTCTTCTTCTTTGTCAATTCTGTCAATGGCGTAGCTATCCTGGAGAACCCCTCAACAAATCACCGATAATACCCTGTCAATCCCAGAAAACTCCTCACTTCAGGAACACTGCTCGGTCTAGGCCAATCTTTCACTGCCTCAATCTTACTTGGGTCAACCAGAATCCCCTCCTTACTGACGATATGGCCCAGAAATGTAACTTGTGGTAACCAGAACTCACACTTGCAGAACTTAGCATATAACCTATGCTCCCTTAATCGCTGCAACACCAAATGTAGATGCTGCTCATGCTCTGTCCCTGACTGAGAGTACACCAGAATGTCGTCGATGAACACAATCATGAACTTATCTAAATAATCCTTGAAAATATTATGCATCGTGTCCATAAAAGTTGCTGGGGCATTGGTTAATCCAAAGGACATAACTAGGAATTCATAGTGTCCATACCTCATGCGAAAAGCGGTCTTTGGTATGTCCTCCTCTTTGATCCTTAACTGATGGTAACCTGACCGGAGATCAATCTTGGAAAACACTGTCCTTCCGTGTAGCTGGTCAAATAAGTCGTCGATCATAGGCAGTGGATACTTATTCTTAATGGTCAACTTGTTCAGCTCCCTGTAGTCAATACACATCCTAAGAGATCCATCCTTCTTCTTGACAAACAACACTGGAGCACCCCATGGCGAGAAACTCGGTCTGATAAACCCCAAATCTAGTAACTCCTGCAATTGAATCTTCAACTCTTTCAACTCCGCCGGAGCCATTCTGTAAGGTGTCCTAGATATTGGCTTCACCCTTGGTACTAACTCAATAACAAAATCAATCTCCCGTTGCGGCGGCAGCCCTGGCAGATCTGCCAGAAATAAATCTGGAAACTCACATACCAATCTGGTCTCCCCTAGTCCAACAGACACAACCCTAGAGGTATCCACAACATTCGCTAGAAATACTATGCAACCTCCCTGCATCAGGTCTCTAGCCTTCAGTGCTGAAATCATAAGTACTCATGGTCCACTAGCTGTTCCCACAAATACAAATGGTACTTCCCCTTCTGGTTCAAAAGTCACCATCCTATGCTAGCAATCAATCGTCGCCCCATACTTCGATAACCAATCCATCCCTAGGATCATATCGAAGTCACCCATTGCAGGCTTAATCATATCAACAAATAACCCCTACCATCTATCTCTACTGGTAAAGCTCTAATCTATCTCCTAGAGACAACCAGTTCCCTAGTCGGCAACAAAGTCTGAAAACCCCTAGCATACAAAACACTAGGTCTACACTGCTGATCTATCACTCTAGCATATACAAATGAATGAGTAGCTCCCGAATCAATCAATGTAGTATAAGAAAACCCAGCACTAGAAATCTGACCTGTCACAACCGAGGGGCTAGCCTCCGCCTCAGTCTGAGTCAAAGTAAACACTCTGGCAAGAGCGAGGCTATCGCCTTGCTTCGGCTCCTCCTTCCTGACTTGTGGGCAGTCCTTCCTCAAATGATTGGCACTCCCACAGAAAAAGCAGGCCCTAATCCTGCACTCACCCTGATGTCTTCGTCTGCACCAGGGACACACTCGAAAACTCCTCCAGTTGTCACCTCCGCCCTGACGGCCACTAAAAGTACCCCGTGCCCTCTTATCCGAGCTAGGAGGAACAAAAGAATCTGGGGCCTTCCTCTTCTATTCACTGAATCCACTACCCCGACTGGATCCAATAAAAGGAGGCACGGTCCTCTTGGAATCGCGCCTAACAGCACTCTCTCTCCAAATCTGATCCTCGGCCCCCTCAACTGTAAGGGCCTTGTCCACAACCTGAGCATAAGTAGTAGTCTCTGGATCCAAAGTGATCTTCACATCACGGGCGATCATAACGTTCAATCCCCGTACAAATTTGTCTCTTCTTGCCGCATCTGTCGGCACTAAATCTGGCACAAACTTCACCAATCAGTCAAATTTCAGAGCATACTTTGTCACGGTCAACCGATTATGAGTTAGGTTGATGAACTCGTCAACCTTTGCAGCTCGGGCAGCTACACTGTAGTATTTTTCATTAAAGATGTTCCTGAACTCTTCTCAAGTCATAACTGTCACATTCCTTCTCTAAACTACTACATCCCACCAAATGTGGGCATCCTCTCTGAACATGTAGCTAGCACAAGCTACCTTCTCGTTCCCCTCAACCCTCATAAAATCTAGGATAGAGGAAACCATATTCATCCACTGCTCTGCCCGCAGTGGGTCTGGTCCACCCTCAAAGGTGGGAGGATGCTGCTTTCTGAACCTCTCATATAAAGGTTCCCACCTGTTATCCACAACAGGTTGAACCAGCACTGGTGCCACAACCTGCTGAACTGGCAACCCAGTGACCAGTGGAGGGGTCTACTGTCTCAACTAGCAAAGTTCTTCCTCGGTTCGTTGCAATCTTGCCACCATTTCGGCAAACATCTGTTGCCAATTCTGTGGGGCAGGTAGAGGGTCTTGAATCTGGTTTTCATCCTCGGCCCTATTGCCGCAGAGTCTCGATGATTGTCGAGGCATCTCAAAAAATATGCCTACAATCAATGACGCCGCTCATCAGGCATGATAACAACATCCGAAACCACCTCCCAATCACATCAGTCAACCACAAACAACAATCCACATAACATACAGATAACATATAACACACAAAGGGCCATGCCCTGACATCATGCATAGGTTAACTCATTCATCACGCTCTATATGAGATAAGCAGGCAAATAGGGCATTTAAGCACATATTCAAACATATAAGACAATTATTACCAACCAACCCTGACTCGAGCTTCTCACTGACAGCGAGCGTATATGTTCGGTCATTCTCTAGAAAGCATAAATCTTGGCTCGCTCTGATACCAAGTTGTAACACCCTACTGCCTTAGATTCGTTACTAAATGAGTTTAAAACGTGCAAATTAACTCGCTAATCGAGGTTTTAAGACAAAAGTGTAACAAAACCATAATCAGAGTTATAAACTTTGAAAATAAACCATTTACTGAAAATTATAAAACGTATAACATTTGGGATCCCAAAAATATTGTTTAGAAATTTTACAACTCAAAATATGTTTAAAGTCGACTAAACAACAAAATAGGATTCAGTTCAAAGCATCTCCCGAAAATACCCCTAGCCGTGGCAGCCAGGCAGACCAAACATGTACGCGCCGCTTATCACGCTCTCCATACTCAAGGTTGGTCGACTTTCCCCTTGCCCTTACTTGCACCATAGAGAACCCGTGAGCCAAAGCCCAACAAGAAAACCCTTACAAGCAGATAACATATGCATATTACACACTTAACATATAAACAAGCCATCACCAGGCAAATAACACATACGGCCATGCAGTCCCAGGCGCTCTACCAGGCCCTGGGTTCACGATCCACACCGTAAGGATATCCCAAGTATCTTTTAGGGTCTCGACCTGGCAACTCGCACTCCGCGTGCTAAACGCTACTCCCGACCCCTTGTCATTCTCGGCCTTCACCGTTCTCGGCTCTTGCCATTCACTCACATATATGCACACATAGCATAATTAAACATATACTTAAACATGATTAAAATTAATCAAAGGGCTACGCCCTGCAACTCAATCATATAGGGTCGTGCCCTGCAACACAATCATATAAGGTCGTGCCCTTCAACACAAGCTCTACGGGAACAGTGGTTTTCTTACCTGTGTCCCGAGTTTTCCAAGCACCGATGTCCCGAGCACAGTCCCCTAGTCCGAGCCTCGTAGAAACCCTAGTCATAACGCACCAACAATATCCATCCATCAAGTTCTAATCCATTAAATAACTTTGGGTCATAATTCTAGTCTCCGGGACATTGAATTCTATCAATCCGGATGATAAAATCCATCCCGAACCTTAACTATTGAATTCCCGAGCCTAAAACCTCTTTAAAGCCCAAAAATGCACTAAGCGTTGCAGCCCTAAGAATTCATGTCGCGGCCCCTAGCTCAACCCTAAGGCCCTGCCTCATTTCAGCCTACACGCGTCGCGACCCTTCCTGAAGGGCACCGTAGCGCGCCTCCATTTCCAGACGCCCCAATGTTCTAAGGGGTCGTGGCTCAGCAAGACCATCACCGCGACTCGACCCCTCGAGTCCAGAAAAACTCACCATTTTTACCACTAAAACCATTCCAATTAACCCAAAAATCACCCAACAGCTCAAGCTAATCATCACAGAGGTTAAACTATGGATTCAGCAACAAAACCCAATAAGAATTAAAGTTCAAAGCCTCATCAAACTCAAAGACAATTCCTCACTCATCACACATGCAATACTTTAGAATTTCAGCTTAAAACCAGCATGATTCACCAAGATTAAAGCTTACTTGAGCTGATTTGTGTCTCTGAATTAGGTCCTTAAGCTTCAAGCTTCTAGCTCCCAAGATTCCCAGCCCAATTCCTTAGTTTTGCTTAGTTTCCACCAAAAATTCTCCAAGTTTCCAAAGGGTGAAACTCTAAGAGAGAGAGATGGGAAGAAGGGGGGTCGGTTCCTATTTTTTTCTTTCTAAAGGCTTATTTTGGTTTTGTTTTATTTAACTTAAGTTCCTAAGGTTACCTCAGGGCTCAGGGTGCCGAAAACGTCCCCGAGGGCAAAATGGTAAATTTCTCCAATATTCCCTCCTAAACATACTATTTTCAAATATATCTCCAAATATTTATTTCCATAACGCGACAACCCCATAAAACGTCTAATACCCGAAATATCCCTCGACTCGTCCCGAGTCGAGTTTTCGACCCCGTTGTGACTTTCTAGCTAACCGCTCCCTAGGACTGTCTAGGATCGTGCAACACAGATATATCACAAGTATATCACATTTATGCCCTCAACGGGCTAAAATTACAAACATGCCCTTTGTTGACGCGGTTCTTCACCAACAGGTAATTAAGAATGGAAGAGATAGGGATTAGTGCTTAGGTTGAACCGAAATAGATAAATGATCTTAGAAATGAAATGGTGACTCAAAATATGTTTTTTAAGTGGTTCAAATGTTAAAATCCTTCTACTCCACTAGTCAGTATTATTGCTATATACTGGGTATTTGATTACAGGGTATTTCTTACAATATATATCCAACCCCTTATAACTCCCAAGGTCTCCATATTTATAGGAGAAGGCACCTGGAAGTTGGTAAGAAGGTCATCCCGTGACCTTCTTACCTATCATGTCAACTCTGTGACATTCATGATTAATTCCTAAACTTGACACATAAGTGTGGTCAAATCAATAGATAAGGGGATAACGGGCCGCACGACCCAAACCAGTCATGGGTGTCTAAATACGCATGTTCCTGCTGCGTGTCCGAGAAGTCAGGGGTATATCAGACACGTGATGTCTGATATATGCACGTTTACCTTGCGTGATTGACTTTATAAAAGGTCACAGCCTTCAACTCCAGCTCGTACCACGAGCTGGATGCTTCCCTCGACCTGTGGTCTTCAAAGCCCCTTAAGCAATCTTGGCAAACCCTTAGGTTACCTCGAGTTAAGGAGGTAGGACCTTACGATGGCAGCTCCGGTCTTGGGGATGCTCACGTGGTAGCCGTGATTAGGCCACATCTCAGCTCGCTAATCAGCCCGTGGGAGAATCGGGGCGTACATCTGCCCCCCAAGCCTCTGCTCGTGGTACACGACGTCGTGTAGGGCCACAGTAGGGGCTTTTAGGCTTCCCCTTGAACTCTTCATATTCCATATTCTACGCAGGCGCAAAATACGTGGAACATCGTGGTTGGTGACGGTACGTCTTCCGAGAACCGCATTTAATGGCCTACCCTATGCCCAACCGTCATTTCGTATTTCGAGTGGAGGGCCTTGGATCCCACATCAGGGTAATCCAACGGCCCTCTTCACGTGACCCTTCATGCATATAAAAAGGGGTGGCCACCTTACGCACGGGCCACCCGTTCATTTGAAATTTTTCAGAAATTTTCCTTTTCTTCTCTCTTCATCTTCAAGAGTAAAAACCCTCTTCTTCCCGACCGCCATTCCTAACGTTCAAGAAGTTCAGGCGCAAAGACTCCTTCGAAGCCTTGGAACCAACTGCTCCAACGAAGCCCCAACCCAGGCGATATCCTCATCCACTTCCCAGCCAAACACTCTGTAAGTCTCCTGACTGTGCATGTTTCAAAATTATTTTTTACTGTAGCTTAGGTAAATATTTACTGTAGCGACATGCAAGGGTTTGCTAGGTTTTTTGGGAATGAAGGGTGAAAGTCTTTTAGGTTAGGGTATCTTTGCAGTAGAAAACCGTTTAGGAGCATGGTTTACAGGATGCCTTTTATGGGGAAAATTTCTGGGTAGGATTTTTGGTATGCTGGTTTAGAGTATTCGGTATTTTTGGGTGCAAAACCGGGTAGCTTAGGGGACACGCTTCACAGTCGGTTTAGCCTTATTGCCTACTGAAATTTTCCTTCCAAGGCAAATTCTATCCTGACCCTCCTGACACACGAATTCCGAGTAATTGGGGATTTTTTGGGAGCACAGGCGCGTGTTCTTAGAACCGCGTGGTCTCACTCTCCACGGTCTGGACTTACCTCAGCTCGTGTCAAAGAAACACATTCAGATTCTCTTCCACCTTAGGTCGCCTTTTTCTAAAATTTCTTCTTTTTGTTCGCTAGGCGACCAGATGGGACCCAAGAAGAATGCTCCCAAGAAGCCTGTAGGAAGCTCGTCCTCCCATCAAGAGAAAGGAAATGAGGTGATGGCCGAATCCCCGATCCCCAACTTTAGGCCAGCGGTGGAACAGGAGCTCGAGGTGGCTCCTAACGCGTTCTTTGAGGCAGAGAGGATCGTTTCAAAGATCACTGACCAGGCGAGGGTCAACAAAATATTCCTCTCCCATAACATCGGGCTGGGGAGAGGATCCGTGGTTGCCCAACCTCCCGCAGAGGGCGAGCGGAGCTGCGCGCCGCTTGACGAGGCATTCTCGGCCTGGAGCGACGAGCATTTTAAGGCGGGGGCCTTCCTCCCGTTGGATCAGTACTTCGCTGATTTCCTCAATTACGTGAGGTTGGCCCCATTCCAGCTCCCCCCCAACTTTTATCGGCTGTTGGCGGGGTTAAGATATTTATTCTTGAAACAGGAGTGGGAGGTCCCCACCCCTGCAGATATTTTGTACTTTTTCTGCCTTAAGGCTAGCCCGGAGCAGCAGGGGCAAGGCGACAGATTTTATTACTTAACCCGGTTCCCCAACACGGCTGCGGTCATCGAGCTACCCAGCCACCCCAACGACTTCAAAGATCAATTCTTTATGTCGACGGGGTTCCGAAACTGCGAGCTCCACTACTTCAATCGTCCTCGTAAGTGCTTTTCAACCTTAGCTCGTAAGTTAAGTATCGTTTAGCTCCTTCTGTATCCCTTTCTGACTTAGGTTAATCCTGCAGCTATCTTCGCGAGGACAGAGAAATCTGTGACCCTCGGGGCCCAGTATGAAACACTGGCGGGCTTGCCCCCAGTGAAAAGGATTACCGTGTGCTCGTGACAGACGAGACGATGGTGGCATGTAAGCTGATCTTCCCAAATCAGACTCTGAACCTAAGGAGGCTCCGGGCGCTTCCCCCAGCTCGCAATACTAGGCCTACCATCGTGGAGGGGGTCGCGGGGGATGAAGATAAGGAGGACGAGGTTCCCCTTGTGAGGAACAAGAAGCGGGCGTTGGAGGTCGCCCAGAGAACGGACGAGGAGATGATACAGTCCGGAGAAGCAGCGGGTCCTTCTGGCCAAGGTAACCCCTACATGTTTAGGAATTTAGATAGGGCCATTGCTGACCCCCGGCTAGCTAGGTTCAATCCCAGATAGATCGTCCAACGTCACTGAAGTGATCCGGACTTGGATACAACCCTGCTTCACTGTGTCGACCAGCTCGTCCTGGATTACCAAGATAGCCGACCTAGGGGTACCGTAGTTGTAGATAACACCCTAGCCTTTAGGTCGATCCTATTCGAGGAGTATGGGACCAACCTTCGGTCATGGCCATCACTCCGGAGGGGTGCCGTAGCTCCGGGACTTAGGCAATATGTAGAAGAATCTAGCCCGGAACCAGAGTCGAATCCAAAACTTGCGCCAGCTTGGGAAATAATCGACTTAGATTCTCCCGCAGGAGCTCTGGGGCCGATGGTCGTAACCATAGGTTCTTCTTCTAGCTCGGGGGGTAGGATCCCTTTTAGTATATATATATATACTTGAAACTCTCTTTTTCCCCCTTTGCTTTTGTTTTTGAATGGCTGTTAACTTGTGTACTAACCATACCTTTGTTTTGACAGAAGAGATGTCTCAGCCCAGAGGGAGTCTGCGAGCTGCGTTCGCCGGGGGGAATCCCTCAGCAGGGGCCTCTAGGCCCAAAATGAAGAAGCCCCAGACCTTAAAGAAAACTGCCGGGACCCCAACCAAGTCTCCTGCAAAGGAGAAAGAGCAGCCCCCCGCCGGTCAGGTCTTGGGAACTGATCCTCCTGCTGCTGAGGGGAGCAACATGCCCCCACCCCCTCCGCGAGCTCCGGCCTTCGTCCGAGACACAGGGGCGGAGCCCAGGACTTCGGCAGTTTCAACCTCTGAGGTGCACATCTCGGTTGACCTCCAAGACCTGGAGAAGATTCCCGAGGCCTTCCGGGGGACGGTGTATGAATCGGCGAACTACGCCGTCATCCATATCTACAAGTTCAACGAGAAGGAGCTCAGGGCCATCGAAACTAGGAGCCCGGTGGGCGTGCTGGAGTCTTCACTGGGCATGGCCCTAACGGTAAGCTAACCCTAACCTTTTATGGTTTTTGATTATCATGCCTTGCCCTGTTTTTCCCTTTTTTTTCTTTTCTAAGGCATGTGCCTTTCTGTTTTCGTAGAGCGTCGTTGCCCTTCACCGGAGCATAGCCAGGACCAAGGCTCAGCTCGAGGAGATGAGGAGCGAGCACCAGGCGGTTGTGGCCAACCATTAGACCTTCTTGCAGGCGGCTAAGGACGCCCTGGCGGCCGCGCAGGCCGAGCTGAAAGAGGCCCGTCCCAAGCTACAAGAGCTCGAGACCACCAAAGCCGCCCTCGCCGCCTCGCGGGCCGACCTAGACACTGTAAAGGCAGAGGCCAAGGCCGCCCTGGAGGCCGAGCAGGCAACTTCAGGCACCGCCATGGAGGACATGTTCTACCATTGCTGGGCCTATAATCAGGACGCCGACTTCTCCTTCTTAGCAGCGAACGTTTGGGAGCCCTTGCTGGAGAAGTTCAAAGCTCGCCTCGAGAAAGAAGCACCTTCCGAGGCCGGGGAAGTCTCTGGCGCGACTGAGCAGGGCGAGACGGTGACCTCCAAGGGGTCAACTGGTGGAACCTAGGGCCTTTCCATTCTGCCCCCCCTCTTTCTTTTTTTTCTTTTTTGTTGTAACTTTTGCACGAGGTGTTCCCACCTCGAGACAATTAATTTTTACCTTTGAATTGATTAACTCCCTTTTGCCTCTACGCAATTCAGTTACAATTTTTTCAAAAACTTAGTTCGCGTTAACTTTCGTCAATATCCCGTGCTCTTTAGGAAGAACAACGATCAATAGATTTAAATCAACTTCTAAGTTTTTTGACCTGGTCATATCCAAGAACTTAATTTGAAAACTTAGTTCGTGTTAATTTTTATCAATATCCCGTGCTCTTTAGGAAGAACAACGATCAATAGATTTAAATCAACTTCTAAGTTTTTTGACCTGGTCATATCCAGGAACTTAATTTGAAACCTTAGTTCGTGTTAATTTTTATCAATATCCCGTGCTCTTTAGGAAGAACAACAATCAATATATTTAAATCAACTTCTAAGTTTTTTGACCTGGTCATATCCAAGAACTTAATTTGAAAACTTAGTTCGTGTTAATTTTTATCAATATCCCATGCTCTTTAGGAAGAACAACGATCAATAGATTTAAATCAACTTCTAAGTTTTTTGACCTGGTTATATCCAGGATAGGACTTAATTCGCGTTAATCCTTATCAATATCTCGCGTTTTTTAAGAAAAACAATGATCAATTGATATGAATCAACTTCTAAGTCATTAAGGCGACCTGGTTATATCCAGGTACCATATGCCCCCCAAGTAACTGGGAAAGGGTCTTTCATGGTTACTTTAGATTACACTTGAAAACATGTACAAACATAAACAAAAAGTTAATTCTCATTGCTTAATACATAAAAAATGGCATTTCAGGCCTTACAAGTGAATCATTGATAATATCTCTTCAAATGGATGGCGTTCCAAGTTCGTGGGACTGCCCCTCCATCTAGCCGAGCTAATTTATAAGTTCCTTCTCTAATGACCTCGATGACTTGATATGACCCTTCCCAGTTCGGTCCCAAGACTCCATCTTTGGGATCCTTACTGGCCAAGAAAACTCTCCTGAGGACCAGGTCGCCAACGTTAAAGGCGCGATTTTTGAATTTTGAGTTGAAATAGCGAGTGATCTTCTGCTGATAATGGGCGAGCTGGAGTTGCGAATCCTCTCGCCTCTCATCAACCAAGTCAAGGGAAGCGCAAAGTAGCCCGTGGTTGCGGTCCTGGTCATATGACTGGACCCTATGTGAAAGCACCTTAATCTCCACAGGGAGGACTGCCTCACTCCCAAAGGTCAAGGAAAAAGGAGTATGACCTGTAGGAGTCCGATGTGACGTCCGGTATGCCCAGAGAACCTGGGGGAGCTGCTCTTGCCATACCCCCTTTGCTTCGTCCAGTCTCTTCTTGAGGCTCGCCTTTAACATCTTGTTGACAACCTCGACCTGGCCATTTGCCTAAGGATAGGCCACAGAGGAGAAACTTTTCACAATTCCGTACCTCTCACAAAACTCAGTGAACAGGTCACTGTCAAACTGAGTCCCATTGTCGGAAACAATCTTCTTGGGCAGCCCGAATTGGCAGATAATGTTCTTAACCATGAAGTCAAGGACTTTTTTAGAAGTTATCGTTGCCAAATGTTCTGCCTTAGCCCACTTCGTAAAGTAGTCGATGGCCACCACGGCGTAACGGACCCCGCCTTTTCCAGTAGGGAGGGCGCCACCCAAGTCGATCCCCCAAACTGCAAACGGCCATGGAGAAGAGATCATTTTCAGCTCGACTGGGGGAGTTCGGGCAACTGTGGCGAATCGCTGGCACTTGTCACACTTCTTCACGTATGAGATCGAGTCTTGGGACAGAGTTGGCCAGTAATAACCTTGCCTCAGGACCTTTAAAGCCAAGCTTTGCCCCCCAGTGTGATCTCCGCAAAAACCCTCATGCACCTCCTGCAGGATGGCCTGTGCTTCGCCTGGAAGAACACATCGTAGGAGAGGTAGGGAGTGTCCACACCAGTATAACACACCGTCTACTACCGTATACCTGGGAGCTTGATATAGCACTCGTCGTGCATCATTACGTCCTTCAGGTAGCTTTCCCTCGGTGAGATACTCAAGGATGGGAGTCATCCAGGTCGGCCTGGCGTCGATCATCTCGACCTCCGTCTTGACTTCTTCTATACTTGGTTTCTCCAAGAATTCTGCTGGCACTAACCCCAAGGTCTCCGTCTCCCCAGAGGTGGCGATCTTGGCAAGAGCGTCCACGTTGGCGTTCTGCTCCCGAGGTATCTGCTCGATCGAGCCTTGCCCAAACGCGGACAGCTCAACTTTTACCTTTGCTAGGTAGGCAGCCATCTTGGGTCCTCGTGCTTGATACTCGCCCAGAACTTGGTTTACCACGAGCTGGGAGTCACTGAAGCACTGGACGGAGCTCGCCCTCAGCTCCTGGGCTATCCTTAGCCCGGCCAGTAAAGCTTCGTACTCGGCCTCGTTGTTGGAGGCCTGGAATCCAAACCTCAGCGCCGAGTGGAATCTATGTCCTTCAGGGGATATCAAAATGATTCCAGCTCCGGAACTGTTCTCGTTGGATGAACCATCCACGAATATCCTCCACGATGCCTAGGCCGAGGTGACCTTGGGTAAGTCTTCTGCAGGATCCTCCCGGAATCCTGTGCACTCGGCTACAAAATCCGCCAGGGCCTGACTCTTTATAGCAGTTCGCATAGTGTACAGAATCTCGAATTGGTTGAGTTCGATTGCCCACTTTAACAAGCGTCCCGATGCTTCAGGGTTTTGCAAAACCTGCCTTAAAGGCTGATCGGTCATGACGTGTACTGAGTGGGACTGGAAGTACGGCCTGAGCTTTCACGAGGCCGTGATAAGGCAGAACGGCAATTTCTTCATTAACGGGTACTGGGATTCAGCTCCGAGAAGTCTCTTGCTGACATAGTAGACTGGCTTCTGAATCCGATTTTCCTCCCGGACTAATATGGCACTGGCTGCATCCTCCGTGACAGCCAGGTAGAAAAAAAGAGTCTCTCCTGGTTTTGGTTTGGATAGTACGGGTGGCTCGGCCAGATGTGCCTTCAGGTCGAGGAAAGCGCTTTCGCATTCTTCTGTCCACTCAAACTTCTTATTTCCTCGGAGCAGGTTGTAGAATGGCAAACACTTATCGGTGGACATGGAAATAAACCGATTGAGGGCTGCCACCCTTCCTGTCAGGCCTTGGACATCTTTGCGCGACCTGGGTGAGGGAAGTTCGAGCAATGATCTGATCTTGTCGGGGTTCGCCTCGATCCCCCGAGCATTGACGATGAAACCCAGGAATTTTCCCGATGCGACTCCAAAAGTGCATTTCTGTGGATTTAGCCTCATACCATACTCCCGTAGTATCTTGAAGCATTCCCCCCAGGTCGGAAACATGGTTATCGACAGTCTTTGACTTGACTAGCATGTCATCAACGTACACTTCCATGTTTTTTCCGATCTGGTCTGCGAACATTCTATTCACTAACCTTTGATACGTAGCTCCGGCGTTCTTCAACCCGAAGGGCATGACCTTGTAACAATAAACATTAGTCGGGGTCATGAAACTGGTGTGCTCCTGGTCCGCCGAATTCATGGCGATCTGATTGTAGCCTGAGTACGCGTCCATAAAGGACATGAGCTCGTGCCCCGCCGTGGCTTCCACCAACTGGTCAATCCTTGGCAATGGAAAAAAATCCTTGGGGCATGCTTTATTCAGGTCGGAGAAGTCGATGCAGGTCTGCCATTTCCCGTTGGGCTTCGGGACCAGCACGGGGTTGGCGACCCAAATCGGAAACTTGGCTTCACGGATAAAGCTGCATTTTTTGAGTCGGGCTACCTCTTCCTCTAAGGCTTCAGCCCGGGTTGTTCCTAGGCGTCTCTGCTTCTGGGACTTTGCTGGAACGCTTTTATCCAGATGAAGTGTGTGCATGATGACATTCGGGCTAATTCCCACCATATCCTCATGTGACCACGCAAACACATCCAGGTTATCCCGCAGAAATCTGATCAGCTCCGCCTTCCTCTAGCTGCAGAGGTTTTTTCCGAGCTTGACCATCCGTGATGGGTTCTGCGGATCAATGTTTACTTCTTCGAGCTCCTCAATAGCATGGAGCTCGGATCTGTCCTCGCCTATTCGAGGGTCAATATCCTCACTTAAGACGATATTTTCCCCTTCGGCGCTTTGAGGTTTTTCAATCTCAGGATCAGCTAAGGGTTCCTGAGATTCCTCTTCACCACCTTGGATGGCCATTGCCAGCTGCCCGGGTTTAGATTTTCCCTTCATGGAAATGATGTAGCATTCCCTGGTAGCGAGCTAATCGCCACGGACAATGCATATTCCCGTGGAGGTAGGAAACTTCATCGCGAGGTGGCGAATGGAGGTGGCGGCCTCAAAGGCTATGAGCGTGGGCCGTCCCAAAATTGCGTTGTACGCAACAGAGCAGTCGATAACCGCGAACTCGAGGAGTTTGGAGACTGTCTGAGATCCTTCCCTCAGGGTGATTACCAGCTCGATAGTCCCTATAGCCGCTGATCCTTCTCCCGAAAAACCGTACAGCATCATGGAGGTCGCCTTCAGCTCGGCGACAGTCAAACCCATCTTCTCTAATGTGGACCTGAATAGGAGGTTCACCGAGCTCCTATTGTCGACCAGCACCCTCCTAATCCTCCAATTAGCGAGCTGAACTGCTACGACCAGAGGGTCATTGTGCGGGAACTGGACATGGCCCGCATCTTCCTCCGTAAAAATGATCGGTTGCTTCTCCAATCGCTGCTGCTTTGGCAAGCGTTGCTCCGGGACGAACTCTACTCCATTATGCGCCTTGAGTTCGTTCACGTACCTCTTCTGGGCACCCCTGATCGTGCCAGCCATATGCGGACCTCCAGAGATGGTGGATATCTCTCCTCCTATCACGGGAGGAGGGACGTCCTAATCTACCCGAGACCCGGGCTGACTGGCCGGAACTTCTAGAGCAGGTCGACTTGCTGGAACCCTGTTCCGCGCGTACTGGGCCAAGGGGCCGGCTCGGATGAGAGTCTCGATCTCATCTTTCAAATGCCTACAATCATCAGTATTGTGGCCAACATCATTGTGAAAACGACAAAACTTGGAGTTGTCTCTCTTCCCCTTTTGGTGCTTCAACGGCTTCGGCCTCTTCCAGGGGAGGCGAGTAGAGTTAGTGTAATGCCCCAAATTTCCTAATGAGGTTTAGGACCTTGATTAGGAGGCCGGGAGGGCCATAATTGATTTATTATATTATTTAGTGATTATATGCATGCTTACGTGAATTATATTATTATATAATGGTGGATGCATGCATATGGGAGAATTTATTATTGTGAGGGTATTTTGGTAATTTGGCCACTATGGGCGGCGTAATTGTATATTTTGGGTGCATGGTTGTGATTAATTGATATAGCCACATTATAAGGTGGATTGGTTCGAGCTAGTCGACATGAGACGATCATGAGATGTAAGTATTCGGTCTAGTCATAACGGGTTTAAGTTCGGGGCTCGGGGTGAGTCTCGAGGTGAATTTAATGAATAGAGTGTTACCGGGGATTTTAGGGTAACGGGATATGAATTATTGGAATTTGAGGATATTGAGATTAGCGGGAATTGGGAAGCGTTAATTATGATTAACGGGATAAGCGGAAAGTACCAATTTTACCCTTGAATTGGTTTTAGAGGCTTTAGATGACACAAGGGTAATTTGGTCATTTAAGGATGGATATATATGACCTTAGTGGCTGTTGGCTGTAGAAAGTGGTAGACTAAAATAGAACAAAACAGAGATTATCTTCTTCCCTTCCCGTACACATTCCTCCCTTCATTCTCCTTCGGTGTTCTTGAGTTCTAGGAGAGGTTCCAAGCTAGGAAACTCAAAGGCTGGGTTGGTGGACTTGATTCAGCTTGTGTGGGAGGTTCAAAACAGGTTTCAAGGTGAGTTTTAGTCTTTGGTTTCAGGTGTTACTCTGTTTTCCCTTTTGGTTTTCAGTTCATAGTTTTGATGTGGGAAGTGGGAATCAAAGGGAGTTTTTGTGTTGGTTTGTTTGGGATTTGATAAGGATGAGCTATGGGTGTTCTTTGAGGGTTTAATTGTATGTTTGGAGGAGGATTAGAGATGGTTTTAAGGACTGGTTTGAGAGGAAAGAACACAGGGGAAAACTGGGTTCGTATGAGGACGTGTTGCTGGTTTGGGCTGGGCGCCGCGGCCCTTGGCGTCTGGCAGGGGGAGAGCCCTCTCTGTTTGAGGGCGCGCCGCGGCGCAGCAGGGGAGGGCCGCGACCCTTAAGGTCAATTTTGCCAAAAACATGTTTTTAGCTTGGGGATTCAAACCATAGGCCTCGGGGTTGAACCTAGTACCCGGTTAAGTGGGGATTGATGTCCCGGAGGATAGATATTGGTTTGGGAACCTATGTTGATCATTTTTATTGATGATACCTTATATATTTGGTTATGACTAGGTGACCGCTAAAGGACTAAAAGTTGATCGTTCTCAAGGGTCGTTCTTTTAATCGTCCTAGCTCGACTCTGAGGTAAGAAAACTGCACCCTGTGTATATGTGACATGCATGGCTATTATTGATGCATGTTGGTTGATTATAGAGTATGACATGCATGGCTATTATGATGCATGTTAGTTGAATATTGAGTATGACATGCATGGCTATTCTTGGTGCATGTTGGTTGATTATTAAGCGTGACATGCATGGTTGTTATTGGTGCATTTTGGATTGCTGGATATATTGCATATGATGCATGCGAAACATGTGATTAGGACATGCTTTGTATATTGAGTATGATATCGTTCAGAGCTTGAGCCTCTGTATTTATGCATGGTTCTAATTGTACTAATACTTGTTTAGTAAGCATGCTGAATACCTTGTTTATGGATATGGAACGTGTGATATATGATTGGTGGCATGACTTACTTGTGAATGACACTGACTAGTCAGGGACCGACTCTAAAGTCGAGAATTACGCATTGAATGGCTCTATGGCATTAATGCTAGACTGACCCTAAGGTCGATGATCATGCATTGAATAGCTCTATGGCATTAATGCTAGACCGGCCCTAAGGTCGATGAACACGCATTGAATAGCTCCATGGCATTAGTGCGGGACCGACCCTAAGGTCGAAGAACTTATAAGCGCTTGCCTAGTCTATGACCAGATGTTTATAGCCAAGGTATATGACCCCAGTGACTGTTTGTCACATGGCTAGGGGACGCTGTTCATAGCACGACTCTAGAGTCGGGAGGAAGGTTATGTTGGTGACCATTCACCATGCACCTGTCCTAATCAAACTTATGAAAGAATCACTTATCGGTTAAGCCCTGGTGACCCTATCGTCACATGGCTAGAGGGAGCGATGCTCATTATTGTGACTTTTGGCTATTGTCACCTATTTTCTTGGACTGATTGTCCTGAATGGTTATTATGATCATTGTTGATATTATATCATGCTTTATTGTGTTTTCTTGCTGGGCTTTGGCTCACGGGTGCTACGTGGTGCTGGTAAACGCAAAAGGAAGCTGAAACATCCTTGAGTTGGAGAGCTTAGGTGATGACGTGTACATATGCAGCTGCTCGACCACCACGGCCGAGGTTTAAAGTGGAACTAGAGTTGAAACCTGTTTTGCCGCTTAGAACGGCCTGTTGTAAATATTTTCTGTAATAGACTCTGAAATTATATTTTCGGGATCCCAATATATATATTAAACACTTTAGTGAAACGTTACATCTTAACCAAAGTTTTTAATCCCTAAACTGCTGATCATACTTAGTTCACGATTTTGGCCAAATGACTCGATTAGCGAGTTTAGCACTGTTTACAAGGCACACCGTAACGGTCCCTGGAGTTTGGGGCGTTACAGTTAGCTAGGAAGATATTCTCCCTAGACTGGGTGAGCTCAGTATAAGTCGCGTAGACGGGCTTGAACTTGTCCACGGACTTATTCTTCTTTGGGCCATGCTGGCTGTTTTTGCCATTCCCCTTTCTTTTGCCTCCGCCGAGCTGGTTGTTCTATGTGACATTTTGGGTCACTGCCACGACCTCCGTCCCCACTCCAGCGAGCTGATCAGGGACCTGGCTGGTTCCTGCAGCTGAGGCTTTGGCTTCCTCCAAGTTGATCCATTCCTGGGCCCTGTTGAGGAATTCGTTAACCGAGCTAACTCCCTTTCTTTGTATATCTTTCCAGAGTTCCCCTCCAACGAGGATTCCAGTTCTTGAGCTTGGAGCTATCATCCGCGTCTCTGGCCCGAGCAGCGACGTTCGCAAATATGCTCAGGTAGGCCTTCAGAGTTTCGCCGGGTTGCTGCCTCACGTTAGCCAGAGAGTCGGCCTGGACGTGGGCAGCCTGGGAGGCTCGGAATGCCCTTTGAAGTCAGCCGAGAAAGTTTTCCAGGAGCTGATTGACTGTCTTTTGCCTTGCTTGAACCACTGCCTGGCTGGTCCAGTCAGTGTGGAAGGAAAGATTAAACACCTCAGCTCGGGGCCAATGTTGTGGGCCATCATCAGGGTGTTGAACATCCCCAGATGATCCGACGGATCTCCGTCTCCATTGAATTTAGACAGGTGCGGCATACGGAAACCAGGTGGGTAAGCCGTTGCTGCTATGCTGGGGGCGAAGAGCTCCATCTCGTCCCCTGAATCATATTCATCTTTTTCTTTCTCCGATAGGAGCTTCCTCATCAGTTCCTCCATCTGGGCCAGGTGCTCGAGGGTTTGGTCCTGATTTCCTTGGTTATTCCGGGGCTATTCAACAGCTCCGGATCCATTGTACATATTTGGTTGGTTATTGCCCCTCCTATCTTGAGATAGGTTATTTGGGGCATTCCCGCTGTTACGTACTTCGGACAGGGCTCCCCCTGAGCGAGCATGGCTGTCTCCTCCTGCTGGCTCCCCTCTATGAGAGTTAAGGCGATCTCGTAGGTCCCCCCCCCCTGGGTGGCTTGTGGACTTTGTGCCGAGCTCAAACGCTGATGCAAGTCTCCGCCCGAAAGGTCACTCTGGTGACTGCCTGTCCAATAGCTCCTGCTAGAAAGGCTCGGAGCTCGCCTTTGGTGGTGAGGATCTGGGCTTTCTCTCGGCGCCCTGCTACGTCGGGATGGTCCGGCTGATGGCGAGTTTCTCCTGCTACTTCCATAGGCTGGAATATCTCGGACAGGCCGAGGAGGAGATGGATATCTGATTGGAGACGGAGGATTCCTGACCGGAGAGGCGATCCTAGTTCCATCAGGACGGATCAAATTAGGTGGGGGCCTTTCGGCCCTGCCAGCCTGCAGGTCCCGCGCCTGGTGGTCTGGACGAGGCGCAGGATGGCTGTTGGGGACGGGCCGACACTGCGAGCCCTCCCCGGACCTCCTTCTGGAATTTCCTCGAGCTCTCCTGGGCGCGCTCGAGGCTAGTTGGGAGCTAGGAGTCGAAGTCTTGACCGAACGGCTGTACTGCTATTGTTCGGTTCTAGGCATTTCTCCGAAGTTTACCTCTTGATGGTGCGACGAGGGAGTGGAGTTGGCTGTCGAAAGTCGGTCCGAGCGGCTATGCCTGGACCGGTTACCCCGGCGAGACTTAGGAGCCTTGCCTTGCCTCTCTCCAACGTTAACGTCGGTTGTGAGAGGGGGTAGTCGGGCTAGCACATCCTTGATTTGCTGATTACCTATTGCTAGCTGGCTCCTCAGCTGAGCATTCTCCATTTCCACCGTCATGTAATAACATGGGTTTGGATTAGGTGGCCGGGGCGCCGAACTTCCAGTATCATCTTGGCCCGCCGGCTGTTTTCCTGGCCCCTGTTGGACTTCAGGAATTTGTTCGTCGGGGATGGCGACATGATGAGCCTCCTGCCCATCATGTTGCTCCGTCTCGTTACCGTGTCTGGATCGAGTAATCACCATAATTGGATGTTTGTGGCCGCACTAATCTGACTTGCTCTCAATGAAAGCACCAAACTGTTGACGCGGCTCTTCGCCAACAGGTAATTAAGAAAGGAAGAGAAAGGGATTAGTGCTTAGGTTGAACCAAAATAGATAAATGATCTTAGAAATGAAATGGTGACTCAAAATACGTTTTTTAAGTGGTTCAAAGGTTAAAATCCTTCTACCCCACTAGTCAGTATTATTGTTATATGCTGGGTATTTGATTACAGGGTATTTCTTACAATATATATCCAACCCCGTATAACTCCCAGGGTCTCCATATTTATAGGAGAAGGCACCTGGAAGTTGGTAAGAAGGTCATCCCGTGACCTTCTTACCTATCATGTCAACTCTGTGACATTCATGATTAATTCCTAAACTTTACACATAAGTGTGGTCAAATCAATAGATAAGGGGATAATGGGCTGCACGGCCCAAACCAGTCGTGGGTGTCTGAATACGCACGTTCCTGCTGCGTGTCCGAGAAGTCAGGGGTATATCAGACACGTGATGTCTGATATATGCACGTTTACCTTGCGTGATTGACTTTATAAAAGGTCACAGCCTTTAACTCCAGCTCGTACCATGAGCTGGATGCTTCCCTCGACCTGTGGTCTTCAGAGCCCAGGCTCAGTCCTTAAGCAGTCTTGGCGAACCCTTAGGTTACCTCGAGCTAAGGAGGTAGGACCTTACGATGGCAGCTCCGGTCTTGGGGATGCTCACGTGGTAGTCGTGATTAGGCCGTATCTCAGCTCGCTAATCTGCCCGTGGGAGAATCAGGGCGTACACCCTTAATAACCAAACGAGACCCACATGCATTTTTAATCCACCTAAACATGCATCACTAATCACATATTATGATAATAAATCACTTATTGCCCTCCAGGCACGCTAATCAAGGCCCTGTGCCTTATTAACAAATTTGGGTCATTACAACCACCAATGGCAGATTCATCAATTGCCAAGTCTCGCTAATTCCTCGAGTGTTCCTGTAACGTCCTGCTAATTAGGTTCCGTTACCACGTGTGTTTAAATTAGTGCGGGACTCGCTAAACGAGTCATTTGGAATAAAACATGTGATTAAGCCACTAAGGTTTCGTGCATTAAAAATCTTGGTTAATGAATAAACACTTCCATTAAAGAAAAACTTTAGTCTTTACATGGGATCCCAAAAATACAAGTTTGAAAATTTGTTTACGACTCAGGGTTACAAGATAAGTCGACCTAAGCGGCAAAATAGGTTCAAACCCTAGTTCCTCTGCGATACCTTGATCGTGGCGGTCAAGCAGACTGCATACGTACACATCGCCCCTAACGCTCTCCAACTCATGGCTGGCCAAGGTTCTCCTTACCCTTACCTACACCACAAAGCACCCGTGAGCCAACAGACTTAGCAAGAAAACACATTAGCAAATTCAGATAGCCCACAACATATAACAACATGCTCAATAGTAATAACTGGAACCAAGCACACATTGTACAAGTAAGTGACCATAGGGTCACGCAAGTGCATGTCACACTCCTGTTTATTCCAATGGCATCTGAGCCAGTCAAGTGCATAATGCACTATGTTGACGCGATTCTTTGGCAACAGATAATTATATGAATAAAGAGATGGATTAGTGCTAAATGATGAACCGTAATATGTGAATAATCTCAAAGGAAGGTTATAACTCGTTTACTCTTTTTAGGTGGTTCGAAGGTTAAAATCCCTCTACTCCACCAGTCAATATTATTGATATATCTATGGTGTCCTTACAGGGTGTTTCTTTACAGTTTAGAAGCCAACCCTTTGCAATGCCCAGGGTCTCCATATTTATAGGGAGAGGACACCTGGGTTTTGGTAAAGGGGGTCACCTGTGACCTTCTTACCCTTAATGTCACTTCTGTGACATTGATGATTAATTCCTAAAACTTGACAGTGAAGTGTGGTATAATCAAAAGGTAAGGGGGATAATGGGCCGCATGGCCCAAACCAGTCGTGAGGTGCCTGAACACACACGTTTATGTTGCGTGTCCGAGAATTCAGGAATGGAGTAGACACGTGATGTCTAATATGCGCACATTTAAATTGCGTGGTTGACTTTATAAAGGGTCGGAGGTGTCAGCTCCAGGTCGTACCTCGAGCTTAATGTAGTCCTAGCTCGTGGTTCCCACACTGCTGACCCGATGCCTTCGAGTATTCTTACTAAACCTTCGACTATCTCGAGCTAAAGAGGTAGAGACTCGTAACAAGAGCCCCGGGTAGGTGGCTTCCACGTGGCTGATAGGATTATGCCCTTTTCCAGCTCGCTAATAACCCGTGGATATTTAGGGCGTACATTTTCCCCCCAAGCCCCTGCCCGTGGCATATGACGTCACCTGTGGCCACAGTGGGGGCTTTTAGGCTTCCTTGTCGACTCTTCATGTCCCGCCCATTACGCTGGTATCGGATACGTGGAGCATCGTGGTTAGTGATGGTCCGTCTTCTAAGAACCGCATTAAATGGCCTAGCCTATGTTCGATCATCATTTCATCTTTCGAGTTATGACCCTCGTATCCCACATCAAGATGATCGAACGACCCTCATTCTTTTTCCTTTTACGTATATATAAGGTTGGCCACCTTTCGCATGAGCCACCTTTTATTTGAAAAAATTTCTTATCTTCTTTCTTCTCTGTTTCAAAACCCTTTTTCCTTCCGATCATTGTTCCAGACGTTCCTGAGTTCCAAACATGAGGGTTTCTTCGTGACTCTGGTTCCAAAGATTCCACCAGGATTCTAACTCCTACGCTCTTTTCAGTTTTTACACAGCAAAAAACTTATGTAAGTCCGCTATCTGCTGTATGCTTTGAATGTTTCCATTTTTCTTTGCTTAGGTAAACTTTCTTCTTAGCCACATATTGTAGTTTGTTTTTCTTTTGTTTTTTCAAAGGCACTTGCCTTATTCTCTTTTTATCTTGCAGGCTGCTTTGGCTCTCCACCGGAGCATATCTTGGTCCAAGGCCAAGATTGATGAGATCAGGGGCGAGCACCAGGCTGCCTAGGCCGCCCTCGCGACTGCTCAACAACATGAACAAGATACCAAGGCTGCCCTGGAGACTGCCAGGGAAAGCGAGAAGGTTTCGCAGGCCGCCTTGGTTGCTGTGCAGGCTGACCTGGAGGCATCTCGGGCCAAACTACTGGAGGTCGAGGCTACCAAGGTCGCCCTGGACGCCACGAAGGTCAAACTTGAAAAGGCCAAGGCCGCCCTTGTGGCGGAGAGGGCATCATCCAGCTCCTCCATGGAATCCATGCTGTATCATTGCTGGGCCTTCAACCAGGATGGTGACTTTTCCTTCCTGGGGCTGGATGTGTGGGAGTCCTTCTTGGAGAAGTTCAAAGCTCGCCTTCAACAAGAGGTGCCCTCTGAGACCGGGGAGACTTCCACTGCAACCGAGCAGGATGCCAAGGGGGTGACTTCATCGGAGCGGCCTGGCGGGGCTTAGGATTTTCTGCTCATTTTTCTCTTTATTTTATTTGTAACTTTACATTGCGAGGTTTTTTATCCTCGAGACAATTGATTTCTTTAGATTTATTTTAATCTATTTATATATATTTGTGGTTAACTTTATCGTTACTCCTCTTTAACGCATTTGGTGAGGACTTAGTTTCTGTTGGTGTTATGATTGACATCTTATGCTTTTTAGGAAAAAAAAAACATCTATTAATCAATTTGAACCAACTTCTAAGTCTTAGGACCTGGTTGTATCCAGGACATTAATTTTAAAAACTTAGTTCATGTTGATCCTTTATTGATATCTCGCGCTTTTTAAGTAAAACATCAATCAATCAATTTGAACTAACTTCTAAGTTTTAGGACCTGGTTATATCTAGGACATTAATTTTTAAAAACTTAGTTCGCGTTAATCCTTAATTGATATCTCGCGCTTTTTAAGAAAAACGTCGATCAATCAATTTGAACTAACTTCTAAGTTTTAGGACCTAGTTATATCCAGGACATTAATTTTAAAAACTTAGTTCGTGTTAATCCTTAATTGATATCTTGCGCTTTTTAAGAAAAACGTCGATCAATCAATTTGAACTAACTTCTAAGTTTTAGGACCTGGTTATATCCAGGACATTAATTTTAAAAACTTAGTTCGTGTTAATCCTTAATTGATATCTTGCGCTTTTTAAGAAAAACATCGATCAATCAATTTGAACTAACTTCTAAGTTTTAGGACCTGGTTATATCCAGGACATTAATTTTAAAAACTTAGTTCGTGTTAATCCTTAATTGATATCTCGCGCTTTTTAAGAAAAACGTCAATCAATCAATTTGAACTAACTTCTAAGTTTTTGGACCTGGTTATATCCAGGATATATGCCCCCAAGTAATCAGGAAAGGGTCTTTCGTGGTTACTTGACGTTACATCCACATATACGATAATGCAAAAAGATTAATTCTTATTACTTAATAAACAACAGTGGCGTTTCTAAATTTGAACTTTATTTGCGGGGCAAATGTACGCATCCATAAAAGACATGAGCTCTTGCCCCGCCGTGGCATCTACCAGTTGGTCAATCCTTGGCAAGGGGAAGCAATCTTTGGGGCAGGCTTTGTTTAGATCAGAAAAGTCGATGCAGGTCCGCCATTTCCCATTGGGCTTCGGGACCAACACAGGATTAGCGACCCAGACCAGGAACTTTGCTTCGCGGATAAAGCCGCACTTTAAGAGCCGGGCTACTTCCTCCTCCAGGGCCTTAACTTGGGTTGTTCCTAGGCACCTTTGTTTCTGGGATTTTGCAGGCACGCTTTTATCCAAGTGGAGGGTGTGCATGATGATGCTCGGGCTGATCCCTATCATGTCTCCATGGGACCAGGCAAACACATCTAGATTTTCTTGCAGAAACTTAATCAGCTCCGCCTTCCTCTTGCTACATAGATTTTTCCCGAGCTTCACCACCTTCGAGGGGTCTTGTGGGTTGATATTTACCTCCTCGAGCTCTTCAATGGCCTGGAGCTCGGATCTATCATCGCCTATTCTTGGGTCGATATCATTATTTGAGATGATATCCTTCCCTTTGGCATTCTGAGGTTTTTCAATCTTAAGACTAGGCACAATTTCCTGAGATTCCTTACTCCTGCCCTGGATGGTCATCGTCTGCTGCCCGGGTTTTGATTTTCCCTTCATAGAAATGCTATAGCATTCCCTGGCAGCGAGCTGATCACCTCGGATATTGCATATCCCCGTGGAGGAGGGGAATTTTAGTGCGAGGTGGCAGATGGAGGTTATGGCTTCAAACGCTATCAATGTAGGTCGGCCCAAAATAGCATTGTACGCAGTGGGACAATCGATGACCACAAACTCAAGGAGTTTTGAGACAGTCCGGGGGCCCTCTCCCAAGATCACCAACTCGATTGTTCCTATTGCTGCCGACCCTTCTCCAGAAAATCCATATAGCATCATGGAGGTGGCTTTCAACTCAGAGACAGATAAACCCATCTTTTCCAGCGTAGACCGGAACAGCAGGTTCACGAAGCTCCCATTATCGACCAGCATCCTCCTAACTCTCCGGTTGGCGAGCTGGGCGGCTATGACCAGAGGGTCGTTATGAGGGAACTGGATGTGACTGGCATCTTCCTAGATGAATATGATTGGTTGCCTCTCCAGTCGTTGTTATTTGGGTAAATGCTGCTCTGGGACGAACTCCACTCCATTATGAGCTTTAAGTTCGTTGACATATCTCTTCTGGGCACTTCTGCTCGTGCCGGCCAGATGGGGGCCTCCGGAGATCGTGGAGATCTCTCCTCCTATCACAGGAGGAGGGGTGTCCTGATTTATCCGAGACCCGGGCTGACTTATCGGAACTTCTGGAGCTGGTTGACCGGCGGGAACTCTATTCCGCTCATACTGAGCCAAGGGTCCGGCTCTGATGAGAGTCTCGATCTCATCCTTCAGGTGCCTACAATCGTCAATGTCGTTGTGGAATTGACAAAACTTGGAGGGGTCCCGCTCAGTATAAGTCGCGTATATTGGATTAAACTTTTCTACGGGTTTGTTCTTCTTTGAGCCGTGTTGGCCGCCCTCCCTGCTCCCCTTTCTCTTACCTCCACCAAATTGGTTATTCTATGTAACGGTTTGGGTCGCTGTCACGACATTCGTTCCCACTCCAAAGGGCTGGTCAGAGGCTTGGCTGGTTCTCGCGGCCGATGCTCGTGCCTCCTCCAGGTTTATCCATCCCTGGGCCCTATTTAGGAATTCGTTCACGATGCTAACACCTTTTATGTGTATCTCTTCCCAGAGTCTGCCTCCAACGAGGATCCCAGTCCTCAAGGCTATAGGCTTGGAACTATCATCTGCGTCCCTGGCTCGAGCCGCGACATTTGCGAATTTGCTAAGGTAAGCTTTCAAAGGTTCGTCTGGCTGTTGTCTTACGTTTTCCAAGGTGTCGGCTTTGAAGCGGGCGGCCTGAGAAGCTCGGAATGCCATCTTGAAGTTGACAGAAAAGGTTTTTCACGAGCTGATGGACTGCTTTTTATTCTGTTTGAACCATTGCCTGGCTGGCCTAGTCAAGGTGGAGGGAAATATTAAACACCTCAGCTCGGGACCGATGTTGTGGGCCATCATTAGGGTGTTGAACATACCCAAATGATCTGATGGGTCCCTGTCTCCATTGAGCTTGAACAAGTGAGGCATACGGAAACCAGGTGGATACGCCGTGGCTGCTATGCCGGGGACGAAGAGCTCGAGTTCGTCCCCCGAGTCGTACTCATCTTTTTTCTTTTTTCGATAAGAGCTTCCTCATCAGCTCCTCCATCTGAGTCAGTCGCTCCAGGATTTGGTCCTTACTTCCTTGGTTGTTCTGGGGCTGTTCAACAACTCCAGTTCCATTGTACGCGTTAGGCAGGTTATTGTCCCTCCTATCTTGAGGTAGGTTATGTGGGACATTCCCGCTGTCACGTACTTCCGACAGACCATCCCTTTAGCAAGCACGACTATCGTTTCTAGCTGGGTCTCCTCTCTGAGAGTTGAGGCGATCTCGGAGGTCGGCCCTCGGGGTGACCCGAGGGCTTTGAGCCGAACTCAAACGATGGCGCAGGTCTTCGCCAAACATGCCACTTCGATGACTCTCGGTCCAGTAACTTCCATTTGAAAAGCTCGGAGCCCTCCGCTGAGGGTGAGGACCCGGGATCTCCCTGGGCGCTCGGCTGCGATGGGAAGGTCCAACGGAAGGAGGATTTCTCCTGGTGCTCCCATGAACCGGAATGTCTCGGACTGGACGGGGAGGAGATGGGTATCTTATTGGTGATGGGGGATGCCTAACTAGTGACGTGATCCTGGTCCCGTCGGGGCGGATTAAGCTAGGTCGTGGCCGCTCTGCTCTTCCATCCCCCGCGTCCTACGCTCGACGATCTGAGCGTGGTGCAGGACGGCTGACCGGGGTGGGCTGTCGTCGCGAGCTCTCCCCGAATCTCCTTCGCGAGCTGTCTTGGACCCTCCTAGGTGCACTCGAGGGTGGAACTGAGCTAGGAGTTGAGGTTCGGGCCGATCGGCTGAATTTCTGATCGGCCCTAGGAAGTTCCTCAAATACAGTTTCTTGGTGGTGTGACGTGGGAGTAGAATTTGATGTCGAGGGTCTGACCGATCGACTGGGCCTGGACTAGTTACCCAGCGGGACTTATGAGTCCCACCATGCCTCTTTCCGACGTTAGCGTCGGTTGTAAGAGGGGGTAATCGAGCCAGAACTTCTTTGATCTGCTTGTTTGCTTTCGCCAATTGACTCCTCAACTGTGCATTTTCCATTTCTACCGCCGTGTAGAAATCCAGGTTCGGATTGGGCGACCGGGGAGCCGAACTTCCAATGTCGTCTTGGCCCACTGGCTGCTTTCCCGGTCGCTGCTGAACCTCAGGGTTTTGCTCATCGAATATGGCGGCATGGTAGGCCTCCTGCCCATCACGTTGATCCGCTTCGTTACCATGCCTTGAGCGAGTAACCGCCATGGTTGGGTTTTTTTGCAATAGCACCAATCCAAATACTCTCAATGAAAGCACCAAACTGTTGACGCGGTTCTTCGGCAAAAAATAATTATATGAATAAAGAGATGGATTAGTGCTAAATGATGAATCGTAATATGTGAATAATCTCAAAGGAAGGTTATAACTCGTTTACTCTTTTTAGGTGGTTCAAAGGTTAAAATCCCTCTAGTCCACCAGTAAATATTATTGATATATCTTTGGTATTTCTTACAGGGGTGTTGTTACGACCCGAATTTGCTAATCGGGCTTAGGACCTTGATTAGTGTGCCTGGAGGGCAATAAGTGGTTTAATATGCTTATATGTGGATTTAGGTGTATATATGATTATGATGCATGTTTAGTTAAGTTAAATATGCATGTGGACCCCATCTGGATATTAGGGGTATAAATGTGATAAATGTCATGTATATGTGATATGTCTGTGCAGCACGGACCAAGACAGTCCTGGTGAGCGGTTAGTCGGAAAGTCACAACAGGGTTGAGACTCGGGTCGAGTCAAGGGGTAATTTGGGTACTAGGTGTGTTACGGGATTATTGGGACATGAAAATAAATAGTTGGAGATATATTTGAGAATAGAATGTCTAGGCGGAAACATTGGGGAAATTTACCATTTTGCCCTCGGGGACGTTTTGGTACCCCGAGCCTTGAGGTAACCCTTTAGACTTAAGTCAAATAAAACAAAAAGGGGAATTACTTAGAAGCTTTAGAAACTGACACATATTTCTTTTCAATTGAAGATAGCTCTTATTCATCTCTCTCTCTCTCATTCTCTAAGACATGCCAAAGGAGAACTTTGGAGGAATTAGTCAAGAAATTGAGGACTTTGGACGGTGAAGTTAAGGAGCTAGGAGCTTGGGGGATTACGATTCAATTTTAGGGGTTTAACTCAGCAAGCGGTGAGTTTTTTTCTTGGAGGTTATGCTTAAATTTCAGTTGTGTTTCCAAGCTTTGCATGTGGGTAGAATCTAATTTGTTCTTGGGGTTTTAGTGGAATTTTGGAGTAGATTTTGATGGGTTTTGATGTTGTTACTGAGTTGTTATTGAGCTGGAATATATGTGTTAGCTATATGGGTTTGATAGATGAGTTTTGGGTGAATTGGCTTGAGGAAAGGTGTGGAAAAATGGTGGAAAAATCTGGGTTTGCAGGTGAGAGCCGCGGCCCGCGTGCGCGCGCGGCCATGGTGGCCGAGAGGTTCATGCGCGCCGCGGCCCGTGTAGGGGTTAGTGTGGTGCTAGCCTCTGTTTCGAGGCTAGCCGCGGCTCTTGTGGGTGGGGCCGCGGCTGTTAGTGCCAGTTTGATTTTTTAAGGGCATTTTAGGCTTGGGAACTCAAGGGGTAAGGCTCGAGATGAATTTTATCACCCGGATTGATGGAAATCAAGGTTCCGGAGGTTAGGGTTATGGCTCGAAGTTATTTAGTGGATTAGAATTTGATGGATGGACATTGTTTATGTGTTGTGACTAGGGTTTCAGCGAGGCTCACATTAGAGGACTGTGCTTGGGGCATCGATGCGCAAAAACTCAGAACTCAGGTAAGAAAACCCTTGTTCCCATAGAGCTTGTGTGCAGGGCTGAGCCCAATGTATTTGAATATAATTGATATGCAGGGCCGAGCCCAATATGTTAGAACTGCGGGGCGTATCCCTTTAACTGACTATGCTAGAATTCTGTACTTGCTTGCTATGCTATGAATATTATGATGTGAATAATCGGCTAGAGCCGGGAACGGTGTGGACCGAGAACGGCGAGAGGCCGGGAACGGCGGTTGGCACGTTGGGTGCAAGGCCAAGAACGGCATAGGGTCGAGAGCAGCGTTGAGCACGTAGAGTGCGAGTTGCCAGGGTGGGTCCCTAAAAGGATACCTAGGATATCCTCACGACGTGGTCAGTGAACCCAGGGCTTGGTAAACGCTTGGGACGACTAGGCCGTATGTGTTTAGCCCATTGGCGGCCTGTTTATATGCATGTTATGTGTTGCATATGTTATCTGTTGTGGGTTTTCTTGCTGGGCTTCGGATCACAGATACTCTGTGGTGCAGGTAAGGGTAAGGAAAAGGTCAACCAACCATGAGTACAGCAGGCGTGAGGCGGCGTGCACATGTTTGGCCAGCCTGGCTGCCACAGCTAGAGGATTTTGGGAGATGCTTGTAAACAAACCTAGATTTTCATCGTCTAGTCGACTTGGTTCAGTTTATATGCTGTAAATATTTTTAAACTGTATTTTGGGATCCCAAGTGTAAAGCTTTTATGATTTTCTATGGAAATTATAATTTTCTAAAGGTTTTTTTTCTATTGTTTATAGCTTAATCACACTGTTTGATCTAAAACCTCGATTAGCGAGTTAAAAGCATGTTTTTAAACTCACCTGGTAACGACTCTAAGGAAGTAGGGCGTTACAGGTGTTTCTTTACAATTTAGAAGCCAACCCTTTGCAATGCCCAGGGTCTCCATATTTATAGGGAGAGGACACCTGGGTGTTGGCAAAGGGGGTCACCCGTGACCTTCTTACCCATCATGTCACTTTTGTGACACTGATGATTAATTCGTAAAACCTGACAGTGAAGTGTGGTCTAATCAATAGGTAAGGGGCATAATGTGCCGCATGGCCCAAACCAGTCGTGGGGTGCCTGAACACGCACGTTTATGCTGCGTGTCCGAGAATTCAGGAATGGTGTAGACACGTGATGTCTGATATGCGCACGTTTACATTGCATGGTTGACTTTATAAAGGGTCGGAGGTGTCAGCTCCAGGTCGTACCTCGAGCTTGATGTAATCCTAGCTCGTGGTGCTCACACTGCTGACGTGATGCCTTCGAGTATTCTTACTAAACCTTTGACTACCTCGAGCTAAAGAGGTAGAGACTTATAACAGCAGCCCCGGGTAAGTGGCTTCCACGTGGCTGATAGGATTATGCCATTTTCCAGCTCGCTAATAACCCGTGGATATTTAGGGCATACACACTCCCATTCATTTATATGGCATCCTAGCCAGTCAAGTGCACAATGCACTCTCATTCATTTATATGGCATCCGAGCCAGTCAGATGCTTGGTGCATTCCCTTGGTGGCCCATTCATAGTGGCCTGCACTCCACGTGCATAAAGCCAATCTCAGCTCATAAATCGAGTCCTATTATTCCTCGACTCATGAGTCGAGCTTCCCATAGCTCCGACTGGTAAGTCGAAGCTTAAAGACACTCGACTTATAAGCCGAGCTTCAGAGATCCTCAACTTATTAGTTGAGCCCCTCAAATTAGATATGCCTTGACTAATAAATTGTTCTTTAACCTAATACCACAACAGATCCCCAATCTATAACCCAAGCCCTCTAGTCACAACAGACAATCATGTAATCCATTTATCATATATACAAACAGTTACAATGTATTATAATACATTTAAACAGACATACATATGAATAATCATAATCATGCGCATTCAAAGGCCTAACGCCCAAATCAAGATTATATTCAGCAATCGGGCCGAGCCCTAGTCACATATATCATATTCCGTGTGCAGTTAATTCGAGCCTTGTGATCTCTTGACTTATAAGCCAAGCCTTGTAAACCCTCGACTAGGAGGCCGAGCTCTTGGTTAGGGGAAATTGGCATACTTTCGACTTATAAGCCGATCTTCCCAGCCGGGAATAGACATACATATAATACATTCATCATACACAAATATATTACATTACGAAGTACTTACATAGGTATACACATGCACAATTATAATCATGCTCATAAGCTGGGCCCGAACCCTACTCATGTTTACATTAGACAACGGGGCCGAGCCCTAATCATAATATACTCAACAATGGGGTCAAGCTGTAACGCCCCAAACACCAGGGACCGTTACGGTGTGCCTTGTAAACAGTGCTAAACTCGCTAATTAAGTCATTTGGCCAAAATCGTGAACTACGTATGATTAGCAGTTTAGGGATTAAAAACTTTGGTTAGGATGTAACGTTTCACAAGAACGTTTAATATATACATTGGGATCTCAAAAATATAAATTTCAGAGTTTATTACAGAAAATATTTACAACAGGCCGTTCTAAGCGGCAAAATAGGGTTCAACCCTAGTTCCACTTTAAACCTCAGCCGTGGCGGTCGAGCAGCTGCATATGTACACATCATAACCTAAGCTCTTCAACTCAAGGATGGTCCAGCTTCCTCTTGCCTTTACCTGCACCACACAGCACCCGTGAGCCGAAGCCCAGCAAGAAAACATAACACTATTGTTAGGCTAAGTTTAGCCTACTTTTTAAGTGTCTTGATCATTGTCTTTTTAATGGTTTATGTGTTTTTGGAGCAGATTTATGCTTGTTTTGCTTGATTTCAGGTTTAAGCATATGTTTTGGGCATTTGGAGTGGATTGTGGAGAAAGTATGCTAAACTGAAGGGTTATTCAAGTTTTGCTGAAATTGCATTAGGGCCGCGGCGCATGAATTAGTGCCGCGGCGCTAATGCGTATTAGAGCCGCGGCGAGCCCTTTTCCAGAAACTCAAGATTTCGAAATTTCAGAGTAGGGCCGCGGCGCATGAATTGGCGCCGCGGCGCTAACGTCCGTACGCCTCAGAATTTTAAGGGCAATTTCGTCATTTTGGGAAAGATATAGAATGAGGTCTTCATTTTGAAAAGGGGGATCGCGATTTTTGACAGGAAAACAGACAAAAAAGAGAAAAAGACAAGAGAAGACGGGTTTTGGATCAAGCGTGGGCGATCTCCGACAACTCCCCATCTAGTTTCATCCTCTTTTTCTTTGATTTTTCCTATGTTATTGTTTAGTTTGATTATGGATTTGAATTTTGAGATGATGAACTAAACTCTTATTAGGGATTTGATGGATATTGACTGAAATCATCCCATGGTTAATGCTATTTGATTATTTCTTCTTGCTTGTTTATGAAATTTGTTCATCTTTGTGCTTAATGTATGTTTGAGATTGATCACCTTGAGCATGATTCATGATCCTAATGTGAAATCTGAAAAGTGAATATTAGGAATGCTCTAAATGAATGAACATAGGTTTTGATGCGAAACGAAAGTATTCGCATAGCTTATGTGACTATAGATTATTACTTAAAGCGAATTGATTGTTGTGCTATCTCAGAAATGCAATAGTTGACAATGCAATTTAGAACCTAAATGATCTAAAAAGAGTTTAGGTAATTTTATAATTTGTCATTTTATTGAAAGAAGAAGAATAGTCACTTAGCGTT
Organism: Humulus lupulus; assembly: GCF_963169125.1. Lineage (NCBI taxonomy): Eukaryota > Viridiplantae > Streptophyta > Magnoliopsida > Rosales > Cannabaceae > Humulus > Humulus lupulus. Next base: position 24,968,452 of record NC_084800.1, on the reverse strand, counting down.
AACAATTGGGTTATCGAAGCAATTGAAATCATATCCCTATCTTCACATCCATTGTTAAACCCTTAATTTCTTATTTGTTGATTTTGCTTGTTTTGTCTTCTGCATTATTATTTAAACACCAAATTTTGTTGTTGCCAAATAGAAATATAGATCCAATTTTGTTAGTACTTAGCTACAATTCCCTTGGGTTCGACCTCACCTGTGTGAGTACTACTTGTATGATGCGTGCACTTGCGTGTATTAAAATATAAGCAACAAGTTTTTGGTGCCGTTGCGGGGGAATTGTTTAGTTAATATTACGTTAATTGGATTAAATTCTAATTTGGTTTTCTTTTCACTTTTTGCTAACTTGTTTGTGTCAGATTCTTCTTATCTCATCTCAGGTACCATTGGTTTATGCGACGTCAAGGACCAGCTGCAAGAGTGCCTGTTGATCCTGAGATAGAGAAGACTTGCCGGCAGAACAGAAAAAAAAAAAAAGGTTGGAAAGATTTGTTCACAGGATTGAGCAAGAGGAAGTTATGGCCAACTACGGTAATAATGGGGGTGCCATAGAAGACCCAGCTAATGGTCAAAATCCACCCGACCGTAGCCTGAGGGACTATGTGTTGCCAACAATGACAGGGGTCCAGTCTTGTATAAGACCACCCACCATAGATGCAAACAATTTTGAAATAAAGCCAGCCATACTTCAGATGGTTCAATCCACAGTCCAGTTTGGGGGACTACCCACTGAAGACCCAAACATGCATCTATCTAACTTCATGGAGCTCTGTCAGACATTTAAGATGAATGGAGTTAGTGATGATGCTATCAGACTCAGATTATTCCCATTTTCTCTGAGGGAGCGAGCCAAGAGTTGGTTGGTATCTTTGCCACCTAACTCAATCAATACATGGAATGATCTTGCACTAAAGTTCCTCTCCAAGTTCTTCCCTCCAGCCAAGGCAGCTAAGCTAAGGGGGGAGATCAACAACTTCTACCAGCTGGATAATGAATCTCTATATGAGGCGTGGGAGAGATTTAAAGACTTGATAAGGAGGTGCCCGCATCATGGGATAGAGAGATGGATGTTAGTCCATAACTTTTATAATGGGTTGTGTGGTACCACTCGCACACTCATTGATGCAGCAGCTGGTGGGGAATTTATGAGGAAGAGCGCCAATGAGGCGTATGATTTGTTAGAAGAAATGGCCATTAACAATCAACAGTGGCCTAGTGAAAGAGGTAACTCGAAGAAAGTGGCTGGTTTGCATGAGATTGATGCAATATCTAAGTTAACTGCTCAAGTTGAGGCTTTGACTAAACAGCTGCAAGGCAGTACAATGGCAACCCCCATGATGCAAGCTCAAACTATGTGTGAATTATGTGGGGGTCCTCATGCTTATGAAAAATGTCAGTACGCGGATGTCAATAATATGCCATTGGAACAAGCTCAAGCCATTGGGAATTTTCCTCGTCAAAACAATAACAATCCTTATTCAAATTTCTATAACCAGGGTTGGAGGAATCACCCCAATTTTTCTTGGAAGAATGACCAACAAGGCCAGTCTTCAGTTCAGCCGTCACAACAACCATTTCAGCAGCCACCTCCTGGGTTTTACCAACCGCCCATGCGACAACAACAGAATCCTATGAGACAGCCTGATACTCAGTCTGATGTTCTTAATCAATTCATGATTGAAACACGGTCTTCTATTAGAAATTTGGAGAACCAGATTGGGCAATTGGCTACTCTTATGGAAAACCGTGCTCAAGGTAACCTTCCTAGCACCACTGAAGTCAATCCAAAAGAAGAGTGCCAGGCTATTACATTGAGAAGTGGGAAGAAATATGAAGAGCCTAGTGTGGAGAAGTCAGATGAAGACAAGGTTCAGGATCAACAAGCACAGGGCACAGTGGAAAAGAAGCAAGGTGAAAACAAGGTTACTGAATACCTCCCAACCAAAGAAGCTACACCACAAGTGAGCATAGATCACCACATCAAGATTCCCTACCCACAAAGGCTCCGCAAGAACAACCTTGATAAGCAATTCTCAAAGTTCCTTGAAATATTCAAGAAACTACATATCAATATCCCATTTGCGGAGGCCTTGGAGCAAATGCCAAGGTATGTTAAGTTCATGAAGGATATTTTGGCCAAGAAAAGGAAGTTGGAGGAATATGAGACAGTGGCACTTACTGAGGAGTGCAGTGCAATCTTGCAGATGAAACTACCTCCCAAGCTTAAAGATCCGGGTAGTTTCAATATTCCATGTTCTATAGGGGGCTCAGTCGAAACAAAAGCTTTATGTGATTTAGGGGCAAGTGTGAATCTAATGCCTCTATCTATTTTTTGAAGGCTAAAATTGGGAGAAGCTCGCCCTACAACGGTTTCCTTACAGATGGCTGATCGCTCCATTAAACATCCTCGTGGAGTGATAGAGGATGTCTTGGTGAAGGTGGGTAAATTTATTTTCCCTGCTGATTTCATAATTCTTGACATGGAGGAAGATGCAAACATTCCCATTATTTTGGGAAGACCATTCTTAGCCACAGGACGAGCTTTAATCGATGTACAAAAAGGGGAGTTAAGGTTGCGAGTCCAAAATGAGGAAATAAGTTTTAATGTCTTTGCAGCAACTGAAATTCCTACATGTTGCAGAGTTGATGTGGAGAATGATTGTCAAGAATCAATTGGTAAAAAGAAGAAGAAGACCAAAGAACGATTTCGAACAGTTCGACGTCGTATGAAAAGATTATTGTGTGGCAAGTTTGAAGGTTTCGATGACATTGGGGATAATTTCAATATTCTCAACAGTAGAAGGGAGTTTTCCTCGTATGACACGATGGCTCTCAAGGATGCAAGGGGTGGACTTGACCCAAGTTGAAGGGTAGAGAAGTGAGCGTCCAGCTAAAGACGTTAAATAAAGCGTTGTTGGGAGGCACCCAAATCTTTTAATTTAATTTTAGTTTTGAAGTATGAACAATTTGGTTTTTACTTTTATTTTATTTTATTTTTTTAGTTTTTGTTTTCAGTTTTGATTTTTAATTAGACTTTGTTTAGTTTTTTTTTTTTTTTTTTTTTGGGATTGTAATGTTGAATCGTGAAACACATAAAAAAAAAAAAAAAAAAGCATTAGAGTCACAGCACTGAAGGCTGGAGCCACGACGGTACATTGGGAATTCCTTTTAAGGCTCATTCGGGTAAGTTCTCTTCTATTGGGTTGTCATGTTCACATTGGGGACAATGTGAAATAAAAGTTTGAGGGAGGGGCTTACTTTTCTGTTTTAGTTTAGTTTAGTTAAAAGTTTGTTGTTTAATTTTGTTGTTTTAGTTGTTGTGTGTGTCAAAAGTTAAGCCAATGATATGAATAATTGCTGTTGTTGTCACTTGTCAAACGGAAATTGTGTCTAACCGTGTGCTTGATTTGATCACTCTTTGGATTAATTTTGATGCCTTTTGGAAATTTTAGTGTATGTTGCAAATGTGAATAAGTGGATTATGCTATACATGTGTTACTTGGGTTAGAGGTATGAATTGATGAAAAAGATAGAACTTGCATTGCTTGCCTTTTGAGACGAAATCCTTGATGACATGTGTTTTGGAATATGATTTAGGCAATCTTTTGGAACGTTTGGGCCTTTCAAGCTTACCTTTATCATTATTATCCCTAGTTCGTCTATTTGTACCTTAACTTGTTTGATTGATTGTATAACCACTTCATTAAGCCAAAAATGTATCAATTATTATTTTTCCCTATCCTGTGAATTATGCCATAAGCTTAGAAATAAGTTTGGGGGAACGAATTGTAATTGGGTAAAAAAAAAAAAGAAAAAAAAAAGGTATTGGTGTAAGTGGATGAACAATGTAATCTTCTGATTGAGACAAGTGTGAAATGTAAAAGTGCTTGCAACATCACTAAATTTTGATTCCTTATTCTTGTTAAAAAAAATACAAAAATAAAAAATAAAAAATTGAGTGATGAATAATTAAATAAAGTGATGTTGGAGCATTGAGTATGAGTCCTCAATCGATAAGAAGTGGGTGAATTAGGGGATGGTAATTGAATGCAAGGTGGGTTGTTTGATTGGTTTTTGATGTGCTTATAGTATAATGAAGCCTAAATGTCTTTTCATCCACCTTTACCTAAGCCAAAACGTTATGAACCTTTGAAGTCCTTTTGATTCCATAACATGTGTTGTTGACATTAGTGGAGAAAGGTAAGTGTGCAAGCATATTGAATTTTGACTAGTGGATCGTTGGAATGAGTGAGGCATGTATGGTGTTATCTAGTTATTCATTTGTATTTGCAAGGTATAATCTAATTTCCAATAGAGGAATTCAGATTAATTGTTAGAGTTTTTGAATTGAAATTCTGGTTGATCAACAGTTGAAGTTTTGTGAGTGATGACGGCGTGGTTTAAATAAGACTGGAGGCTTAACTTGTCATGTTTATTTGTTTTAGTTTAATGTGTCGTTCCCTTACTCGAGGACGAGTAAGAATAAAGTTTGGGGGAGTTTGTTAGGCTAAGTTTAGCCTACTTTTTAAGTGTCTTGATCATTGTCTTTTTAATGATTTATGTGTTTTTGGAGCAGATTTATGCTTGTTTTGCTTGATTTCAGGTTTAAGCATATGTTTTGGGCATTTGGAGTGGATTGTGGAGAAAGTATGCTAAACTGAAGGGTTATTCAAGTTTTGCTGAAATTGCATTAGGGCCGCGGCGCATGAATTAGTGCCGCGGCGCTAATGCGTATTAGAGCCGCGGCGAGCCCTTTTCCAGAAACTCAAGATTTCGAAATTTCAGAGTAGGGCCGCGGCGCATGAATTGGCGCCGCGGCGCTGACGTCCGTACGCCTCAGAATTTTAAGGGCAATTTCGTCATTTTGGGAAAGATATAGAATGAGGTCTTCATTTTGAAAAGGGGGATCACGATTTTTGACAGGAAAACAGACAAAAAAGAGAAAAAGACAAGAGAAGACGGGTTTTGGAGCAAGCGTGGGCGATCTCCGACAACTCCCCATCTAGTTTCATCCTCTTTTTCTTTGATTTTTCCTATGTTATTGTTTAGTTTGATTATGGATTTGAATTTTGAGATGATGAACTAAACTCTTATTAGGGATTTGATGGATATTGACTGAAATCATCCCATGGTTAATGCTATTTGATTATTTCTTCTTGCTTGTTTATGAAATTTGTTCATCTTTGTGCTTAATGTATGTTTGAGATTGATCACCTTGAGCATGATTCATGATCCTAATGTGAAATCTGAAAAGTGAATATTAGGAATGCTCTAAATGAATGAACATAGGTTTTGATGCGAAACGAAAGTATTCGCATAGCTTATGTGACTATAGATTATTACTTAAAGCGAATTGATTATTGTGCTATCTCAGAAATGCAATAGTTGACAATGCAATTTAGAACCTAAATGATCTAAAAAGAGTTTAGGTAATTTTATAATTTGTCATTTTATTGAAAGAAGAAGAATAGTCACTTAGCGTTAACAATTGGGTTATCGAAGCAATTGAAATCATATCCCTATCTTCACATCCATTGTTAAACCCTTAATTTCTTATTTGTTGATTTTGCTTGTTTTGTCTTCTGCATTATTATTTAAACACCAAATTTTGTTGTTGCCAAATAGAAATATAGATCCAATTTTGTTAGTACTTAGCTACAATTCCCTTGGGCTCGACCTCACCTGTGTGAGTACTACTTGTATGATGCGTGCACTTGCGTGTATTAAAATATAAGCAACAACTATACATAAGCATTATCAAATGATTATCATTATAATCACACGGAGCATAAAGCTTCCAAACCAATGAGTGAACATCATATAACTCAAGAGGGAGAGTGGCTGCTAGGTAAGCCACTAGCCTCCAAGTGCTTATTTCATTCATCGACCCTCGAGGTCGGTCTGGCATTAATGCTCCTTGAGCCATTCATTGTTGATGGTCGATTAGATCTAATCTCCGTTGGCTTGCGTGAACCACGCTAAGACCGTTCTGACTAATGAGTCAGCGCTATGTGACCAGTGTCCAGTATCACCGCCGAACCTTACTCATAAGTCACAACTTCACAGCTGATACCAACACCTTTGCCAATTCTGACTGATGAGTCAGTGCAACGTGACCAGTGCTCAGTACCACTGCCGAACCTGACTCATAAGTCACAGCTTCACAGCTGATACTAACACCTTTGCCAATTCTGACTGGTGAGTCAGTGCAACGTGACCAGTGGCCAGTACCACTGCCGAACCTGACTAATGAGTCAAAGCTTCACAGTTGATACTAGCCCCTTTGCCAAATCTGACTAATTAGTCAGTACCATGCACAAGTAAGCAATGCTATCAATACGTATCATATGTCAGTTATCCAAGAATAGGGCATTCAACATGCTTACTAAACAGTTGCCAGCATAGTCATGATCATGCACAAACTCAGAGACTCAAGCTCTGGCCAATCTCATATTCATCACTCATGGCATGCCCTAATCATATGTTTCTCGTGCATCACATGCATCACACTTAATCATCCAGCATGCCTCAATAATAATCATACGCAAATGGGCAAGACTGCCAGGCATTCATTATGCTATCAATGTTTACATTTAAACATCCAACATGCATCAAGAATAGCCACGCATGTTATACTCAATAGCCAACCAACATGCATCATAGTAGCCATGAATTTCATGCTCAATAATCAACCAACATGCATCCATAATAGCCATGCATGTCACATATACACAGGGTGCAGTTTTCTTACCTTGGGTTCGAGCGAGAACTAATAAAAGAAACGACCTTTGAGAACGATCAGCTTTTAATCCTTTAGCGGTCACCTAGTCATAACCAAACATAAGGTAACATCAATAAAAATGATCAACTTAAGTTCCCAAATCAATATCTAGCCTCCGGGACATCAATCCCCACTTAACCGGGTACTAGGTACAACCCCGAGGCTTAAGGCTTGAATTCCCATGCTAAAAACCCCTTCCTTGGCAAAAATGACCTTAAGGGCTGCGGCCCTCCTTGGCCATGCCGCGGCCCGCCCCTCAGACAGAGGCGCCCAAACCCAGTTTACTCCAAGGGCTGCGGCTCTCCCTGGCCATGCAGCGGCGCAACACCCAATTTTGCCCAGAAAAAACCCAGCACGCACACCAGAATGTCCCCTGCATTTTCCCTTAGAACCAACCCCTCAAATTAGCCCAAAACCTCTTCCAAACACTCATTCAAACCCCTAGACATCACCCATAACCTCCCCTCATCAAGACCCAAAATAAATATCATCCAAACCTCCATTAATTCAAACTTTCCACAAATGATTCACAAGTTAAAAACTAAAACTCAAAACAGAGTATGAACCAGAAACTAATGGTTGAAGCTTACCTCAAACACGATTTGAATCCACTTTAATGGCTGAACTCAAGCTAAACCTCCCCAATCTTGACTCCCTAGCTTGCTTCCTCAAGATAGGCTCTCAAAACCTAAAGAAGAGGGTGAAGGATAACTTGTACGGGAAGGAAGGGAGAAAGAAGGGATAGGCTCTGTTTTAACTCTATTTTAATCTACCACTTTCCACAGCCAGCAGCCTTTAAATCATATATATATATATATATATCTAGAACCAAAAATGACCAAAATACCCTTAAGCCAATAAAAGCCTCTAAACCATTTCAAGGGTAAAATTGGTACTTTCCACCTATCTCATTAATCATAATTAACGCTTCCCAATTCCCACTAATCTCCATATTTTCAATTACCAATAAATCACATCCCATTACCCTTTAATTCCCAGTAATGCTCTAATCAATAAATTCACCCCGAGTCTCACCCCGAGCCCCGAACTTAATCCCGTTATGACTAGACTGAAAACTTGCTTTCCCATGATCGTCTCACGTCGAAAGGCTCGAACCAATCCACATATAATGTGGTAAAATTATAATTCACCCATATGCATACATTCACCATCATATAATAATATAATTCACATAAACAGGCATATAATCATTAAATATCATAACAAATCATTTATGGCCCTCCCGGCCTCCTAATCAAGGTCCTAAACCTTATTAGGAAATTTGGGCATTACACAAGCCCTATTCATAATACATTTAATAATGGGGCCGAGCCCTAATCACATGTTTCATGCATCGGGTGCAGTTTTCTTACCTTTGGTCCAGGCACAAGCAAATAAGCACGCAAGCACAACCCCCGAGAACGATCATCTCTTAAGCCTTAGCGATAACCTAGTCACAACCCATAGATAATATCTTATCAATATTCAATTCCATAAACGAATCCTATGACCAATCTCGTGCTCTCGGGACCTCCCATTCCACCAAACGAGGTGCTGAAGAACAGTGCCACGGCGCTCCTTTGCGAACCCATAAAAATTAGTTTTTCTTGCGTTTTCTCCTAACCCAAACCTTCCAAAACCATCCCAAGTTTTCCCCAAAGTCCCAACTAAGTCCCAAAAACAATAATACACAACATATGTACCCCAAACATCCCAAAAACCAACTCAAATCCAAACCCCAAACTCAAAACCCAAACATTGGTTTAAAACTTTGCTAAGACTTAAACCACTACAAAAATTATCAGAAAAATAGAGCATCTCCTTACCTTAAAGAAGAATCACGACCCTTATGTTGTTCCACTTCAATCCTAGCTTCAATTTCCCTCAATTCCCAAGCCTTTCTCCTTAACAACGATCAAACTCCTCTAAAGATTCAAGAGGTGGAGAGAAAAACGTGAGAGAGTGTGTGTGAGGTGCTGAGAGTGTTTCCTTAGTGTTCTGTTTCCTTCCCCTGAAGCATTCTAGTGACTAAGTCACTAATGTTGGTAAAAGACCAACCTACCCCTTGCTAAAACTCTTACTCATCTAATGCCCCCGAGGGCAAATCTGTCATTTTCGACTTTTCCCCGTTAATCATAATTAACGCCTCATAAATTCTCATTCTCTCCAATATCCTCAAATAGTCACTAAATAATTTTCCATTACCCGATAAATCCCGATAATTGACTAAATTACCAAAATACCCCTAGCCTCACCCCGAGCCGGGTATTTGACCCCGTTATGACTAAACCGCTAACTTGCCCCCTAGGATTGCCTCATGCCGGATAACCCAAATATATCCACATAATAATGTGGTCACAATCATATACCATACATATATTCAAATAATCCCTTAACGGGCAAAAATTACGAAAATGCTCTTCTAATAAGAGTTGGGCCCACCTGCATGCTTAATACACCTAAACATGCCAGTATAGTCATATTATCATATAACTCACATAATTCATATAATAACATGCTCATAACATATAAGCACTCAATTAATTCAATTATTGCTTCCAGGTTCCCTAATCCAAGCACATAACAATATTAGGGAATTTGGGGTGTTACAATTATCCCCTCCTAACAGGAATTTCGTCCTCGAAATTTTACCTGAACAGCTCGGGATACTGGTCCTGCATGGTTGATTCCAACTCCCAGGTCGCTTCCTCGACCTTGCTGTTCCTCCATAATACATTCACTAAAGATATGGTTCTATTTCTTAGGATCTTGTCCTTCCTGGCTAGTGTCTGGGCTGACTATTCCTCATAGAAGAGATATGTCTAAAGCCCCAGACCCTCATAACTCGATACATGAGTCACATCTGACACATACTTCTGAAGTGTCAAAATTTAAAGTACATTGTGTACTGCCAACAACGCCAAAGGTAAGGCCAACCTATAGGCCCCCTGACCGATCCCCTCCAGGATCTTATATGGTTTCAAAATTCTAGGGCTTCGCTCGCCTTTCCTCCCAAACCTGCTCACCCCTTACCATGGTGAGACTCTAAGGAAGACAGTCTCCCACTTGGAATTCCACGTTCCTGCATTTTAGACCAGCTTAGTTTTTTTTTCCTGTCTACTTTGAGAAGCGAGCATCTGAGCTCTGACCTTCTCATTAGCCTCGTGGGTAGCCTAAACTGGCTCAGGTTCCAAGTATTTCCTCTCTCCCATCTTATCCCGGTGAGTGGGCAATCTACACCTCCTACTATACAACATTTCCTAAGGTACTATTTTATTAGAGGCAAATGTTCATTCTAGGACCCTTCAAAGTCCAACATGCATGCTCTCAGCATGTCTTCCAATATCTGGGTAATCCTCTCTGACTTACCATCATTCCGAGGAAAATAAGCAGGACTTCCATTGTATATTCATCGCATTCTGTAAATTTCCCAAAATCTGGAAACAAATGTGGGGTCCCTATCCGTCAGGATAGACCCCAAAGTAGGGGTGAGCAACGATCGGTTTGGGCGGTTTTTTCACAACAAAAAATCCAGAATTCGGTTTTCGGTCCGGATTGGTGCAATCCAAAAACCGACCGAACCAAACCAGTTTAAAAAAAACCGACCGTTTTGGACCGTGGTTTGGTCGGTTAAACCGACCAAACCGAATTGATTTTTGTTTTTTTTTTTTTGAAAGTTTTAGTTAAAAATGACTTGCATTATCAAACTAAATCAACTCCTCCATGCGAATGCAACAAGATAAGAATCAGTCTAAAATTGCTCAACAAAGTTCATACTTGTGTTCCAAGACGTTCTCTCTTTTCAGTTTTCCATAATAAAAGCATCATTTTTAAATTTCAAACAGAATAGTTCAGCCATGAAAGTGAATAGCAGATTCGCAACTATTTATTTTACTACAATTGTGTATCATTGACAAAGATAAATCCATATGGAATAAAAAAATTTAACTACACCTAATTATTATATATACACAACCGTATACTGAAGAAATTAGACATATATTACACTGTACCAGAACAGGACTACATTCAAAATCTATATACCAATTCCCTTCCATTTTTATGCTTTTATTGTTTTATGTTTTAATAAAAAAAAAATTGAATAAAATTCATTTTTGTTTTTTTTCTTCCTTGGGGGATTGTCTGCTCTATTGATTAAATCAAAATTAAATTAATACATACATATATATAATGTAAAAGTGTACTGACATGCATAAAAACCTTTATATGTATATGTATGAAGACTTATTATATATGATTACACATACATATTGTAACGCCCTGGCTACCCCAGAACAGTTACGGTGAACGGTGGACCAGAAATTTGACTCACTACCTGAGTCCTTTGGTCAAAAACGTGCTCTAAGTGTAATTAACAGGTTAAGGTACAAAACCAATAAAAAGAAATGGAGATTTTTATTACAAACTGCTCTGCAGAGCTAAACAAAACATTTACAAGTGGTTCTCAGTACAAAATGGTCATTACTGTTTTAAATTTACAACCCCGCCAACCTAAGCGGCAAAAATAGGGTAAACCCCCTAGTTCCTCTGAGAACTCCTTGGCCGTGGTGGTCAAGCGGTCGCATATGTACACATCACCACATCAGCTCTCCACTCAAGGCTAGGTGAGCTTTTCTTTCCCTTTACCTGCACCACATAGCACCCATGAGCCAAAGCCCAGCAAGAAAACATAATACTTTTCATAAACATTATCAAATGATTATCATTATAATCACACTGAACATAAAGCTTTCAAACCAATGAGTGAACATCACATGATTCAAGAGGGAGAGTGGTTGCTAGGTAAGCCACTAGCCTCCAAGTGCTTATCTCAATCATCGACCCTCAGGGTCGGTCTTGCATTAATGCTCTTTGAGTCATTCAATGCTAATAGTCGATTAGATCTAATCTCTATTGGCTTGCGTGATCCGCGCTATGGCCGTTCTGAATAATAAGTCACAGCTTCACAGTTGATGCTAACACCTTTGCCAATTCTGACTGATGAGTCAGTGCAACGTGACCAGTGCCCAGTACCACTGTCGAACATAACTAATGAGTCACAACTTCACAGTTGATACTAGCACCTTTGCCAAACCTGACTAATAAGTCAGTACCACGCACAAGTGAGCAACATATGCCCAACATTCTATATTCAATCCATGTCCATATTACACAACCAACATGCCTCACGAGTATCCATGCATGTCACACTTGGGGTGCAGTTTTCTTACCTCCGGTTCGAGCGAGAATGAATAAAAGAACAATCCTGAGAACGATCGACCTTTTGGTCCTTTAGCGGTTACCTGGTCATAACCAATTATGGGATTCCATCAATAAAATGAACAATAAAAGGTTCCCAAACCAAAACCTAACCTCCGGGACATCAAACACTACTTAACCGAGTAGTAGGTTCAACCCCGAGGCCTTAGGTTTGAATCCCCATGCCTAAAACACTATTTTGGCCAAAAATGCCTTAAGGGCCGCGGCCCGCCCCTTAAACAGAGGCGCCCAAACCCAGCAGCCCCCAAGGGCCGCGGCTCACCCTGGCCATGCCGCGGCGCAAGCTCCAGTTCAGCTAAAACCCCTGTTTTTATTTCCTTGCATTTTCTCTTGAACCAACCCTTCAAACCCAATTAAAACACCAACCTAACACCCAATTAAACCTCCAAACATCACCCATAACTCTCCCCCATCATAACCCAAGTAAAACACCACATAAACTCCCCTTGATTCCAACTTTCCACACCAAAATCTAGAGCTGAAATCTTAAAACGAAAATAGAGCATACATGGAAACTAATGGCTAAAAGCTTACCTCAAGTTCAGGTTATGGTGCTCTTCCACAGTGGAACACTCTCCCAAAGTACCAAGGCCTAGCTCCCAAGCTCAAATCCTCAACAAGATCACAAAAACTCACAAGAAAAATGAAGGAAGTAGAAGGTACGGGAAGGAGAAGAAGAAAACCCTGTTTTTGGTTCTGTTTTTACAGCCATCTAAAACCATATATATCCAAATCCCAAATGACCAATATACCCCTAGGTCTTTTAAAGCTTCTAAAACCACTTCAAGGGTAATTTTGGCACTTTCCACCTACACCGTTAATGATAATTAACGCTTCCCAATTCCCGCTAATCCCAATATTCTTAAACACCAATATTTCACATCCCGTTACCCTTTAATGCCCGGTAACACTCTAATCATTAAAACACCCCGAGACTCACCCTGAGCCCCGAGCTTAAGCTTGTTATGACCGAACCGATAATTAACATTCCTTGATTGTCTCATGTCAAATGGCTCGAACAAACCCAAATCATAATGTGGTCTCAAGATATATCACCAACATGCGTTCAAATAATCAATTTACCCTCAACGGGCCAAATTACCATCACACCCCTGTAATTAGAAATATGGACTCACATGCATGCATTTCACATCATATCATAATATAATCAACATATACATGCATTCATCAATTAATAACATAATTAAGCAAGTATGGCCCTCCCGGCCTACTGTTCACGCCGTTAAACACAACGGAGAATTCGGGGCATTACACATATGCAGAGGGATCGAGTACTGCTGGAGAAAAAGAGTGGTACTTCTTCTGCAAAAGAGGGAGAAAATACAAGAACAGTATAAGACCAAATCGAGTGACGGGGTCTGGATTTTGGAAGGCCACTGGGATTGATAAGCCAGTATATAATTCTAATGGAGAAATCATATATGTCTCAATCTCTGTTTTAACGAAGCTGCATACCTCGATCGAGTCACTGTGTCCGTGAGTGAAGCAGTCGCCGGAGTGGGAAGGCACTGTGTCCGTGAAGCAGTCACTGGAATGGGCTGGGCAGTGCTGCCGCCGAGTCGCGTTTGCTCGGTGTCAATCCGTTCCGTTCGTTTCGTTTGGGCAGAGGGATAAGCGAAACAGAGAGGAAGAGGAGGAGATGAGGAGATGATGAGAGAGACAGAGAGGAAGAGGCTGGCTATTCCGTTCCGTTCGTTTGGGCAGTCGCCGGAGGGAGGAGACAGAGAGGAAGGATCGCCGCGACACCGTAGGGGCTGAGCTGAGTATATGCATTATAGAGATAGAGAAACCGAGAGGAGAAGAGATGCCCTAGTAAATAAAAAAACATATCAGATTTTATTTATTTTTTAATTAATAATTATATAATATTATATTATTATATATAATAGTGCTTGGTCGGTTTCGGTTCCGTTCGGTCGGTCCAGACAATATTTCCAAACCGACCGAACAGTGGCAGTTTGCGCCGTTGGCGGTTTTTTTGGTGTTTGGTTTAATCGGTTTCGGTTTTTTCAGTGTTCGGATGGTTAGTTTATCCGGTTTTTCAGATTTTATGCTCAGCCCTACCCCAAAGTCCAATAAGGGTTTACTATCTCTCTCACCTCGAGATCTAAATTCTAGTCAATTGTATTGCTTGTCCTCACTGATAAAAGTGAGCTGACTCTGTATACCGGTCCATCATGACCCAAACCAAATCATGCTGGCCCAAAATCCTGGGCGATTTTACCATGAAATCCATCGTGATGTCCTCTTACTTCCACTATGGAATACTCAAAGGATGTAATGGTCTTACTGGTTTCCGATAATCTGCCTTGAACTGCTACCAAGGTAGGCACTTGCCACATACTCAGTTATGCCCTTCTCCATCCCAAGCCACCGATAAAAAGCTTTCAGATCCTTGTACATCTTCATGTTGCCTGAATTTAGAGAATAAGGGGTAATATGAGATTCATCCAGAATCCCCCGTTAAATCCCAATGTCCATCGGAACACAAATCTGATCCTATATACCTTAATAAACTCATGTCTGACACTATATAGTCCTTAGCTATTCCAGCTAAGACATCCCCTCTAATCTTTCCCAACTGTGGTCACTCAACTGTCTCGGTATATCTTTCCCCCTGATCTCTAGCTGGTGATAACCAGATTGAAGATCCACCTTCGAGAATACTGTCTTACCCTGTGACTGAACCTTTAGTTCCTTCAACTCTGTTGGGACCATTCTGTAAGGTACCCTAGACACTGGCTCTGTCCCTGGTGCCAGTACAACAACAATTTATATTTCTTCGTGTGGCGGCAACCCTGGAAATTCTTCTGGAAACACATCTAGGAATTCACAGACTAACTTAGTCTCTTCTGGCCCACTGCCACGACCTGAATGGTATCCACCACGCTAACCAGGAATCTTATGCAACCTCCTCGCAATAGGTCCCTAACCCTTAATGCTGAAATCATAGGTATGCGGGGTCCATGCACAGTGCCAACAAATACAAAGGGGTGCTCACCCTCAAGCTCAAAGGTTACCATCATTTTCTTGTAACCCATGGTTACCCCATACTTCTCTTAATCAACCCATACCCCAAAATCATTTCAAAGTTAGTCATAACCAACTCTACTAGGTCAACTAACAACTTTTTGTCATCTACTATCACTAACACTAATCTAACCTATCTCATAGACACTACCGACTAACCCAGACGACATCTTTTACCTCTGACACACTCTGGATATATCCTCCAGTTCTTGTTGCCGCTCTGGCAGCCCGTCTATACACCCCGTGGCTTCTATCAGGGCTGGAAGTCAAAACAACATATGAGGTCTTTCTTTTCTGGTCACTAGGGCCCCTGCCCCTACCTGATCATGTAAAGGGAAGTTCCATTCTCCCGGTATCCCCTCTGGTTGCACTCTCGCGTCAAATCTTGTTCTCAGTGTCCTCTGCAGTAGGGCTTCTTTCACTGCTTGAGCGTATGTCATCACTCCAGGTACTATTGTAATTCTGACATCCCAGGCTATCTTAGACCGTAACCCCTGAAGGAATTTATCCTTTCTTAACCCATCGATGGGCACCAAGTCTGCAACGAACTTGGCTAATATATCAAACCTCAGTGCGTACTCTGTCACAGTCATATTTCCTTGCAGTCGTTTATTGAACTCTTTAGCTTTTACAGTCCTAACTGCCTCATTATAATGTTATTCATTAAACTGAGTTCTAATGTCTTTTTTTTTTTTTTCCAATCCAAGGTATTAATGCCCCTAGTTAGGGATACTACCTCCCACCAGATTCGAGCATCCTCCTGAAACTCAAATGTGGCAAGGACACTCTCTCGTTGCCCACCTTCCTCATAAAGTCTATGATGGATGTGATCACGCTCATCCACTGATCTACCTTGAGTGGATCTGCACTACCCTAAAAAACTAGAGGGCAATGATTCCTGAACCGTCCATATAACAATTCCCAATGGTTCCCTATCCCTGACTCCTGTTGTACGGTCGATACTATAACAACAGGTGAGGCCTCTGACGCAGCATTCCCTGCTGGAACCCACTATTGCCTCAACTGGTGAATCTCTTCTTCATGCCTCTGCAGCCTAGCTTGCAAATCAGCAAGCACTCATTGCCAGTTTTCAGGAGCTGGCAGAGGGGTCTGACCCTAATTATCATTTTCAGCCTGTATTTCCTGGCTAGCTTGCAGATCTAGCTGCCCTGGAAACATACTTCCAAACGTGTACCATATTGCACTAATCAATTCGACCAATTAGGTAGTAATAACTAAACCTCTTGCCGCCCTACGACTCAAGACCGAACAAACAAATGTTCACACTCAACAATCATGCTAGCGAGCATGTCAATCCATATTCATATCCAAACATGGTGCTAATAAACATTTCCTAACATTTATAAACAAATAACAATGCTAATAATAATTTCCTAACATACATGTACCTATAACAACGCTAATGAGCATGTCTTGACCTACATATCCATATAACAATGCTAATAAGCGCTTCATTTTGCATTCATAAGCGATGTCAATGCTAATAAGCATCCCAATACACTTACACCTATACAGTCATGCTAATAAGTATGGCGATTCATATTCATGCTCAAACAAAGTGCAAATAAGCACATTCTTAACATTCATATACATAACATAATGTTATTAATCATTTCCAACACTTAATAGCAATAACGATGCTAGTAAGCATCCTTTTTAACATTTCATTGGTGCTAACAAGCATCTCTTAGCATACATGCATATATAGCAGCGCTAATAAGCATTTTTTCCCCTCAAACGTAATAATGATGCTTATAAGCATTCCTGCAACATTTACAAGCCACTATTGTGCTAGTAAGCACATCTTTAATATGCATACAGCAGTCAAGGGCCAGAACCTATCAGAGTAGCTCATGTTTTCTATTTAGGCAACCAAGAAATTGCATACATAAATATATTAATAGTTACAGAACCCTGAATCGAGCTTGTCTTTAGCGGCAAGTGTACATGCCTAGTCCATCATCAGGAACCCTTAAACCTTGGCAGCTCTTATACTAAGTTGTAACATCCTGCTAATTAGGGTCTGTTACCACATGTGTTTAAAATAGTGCGGGACTCGCTAAACGAGTCATTTGGACTAAAACATGTGATTAAGCCACTAAGGTTTCATGCATTAAAAATCTTGGTTAATGAATAAACATTTCCATTAAAGAAAAACTTTAGACTTTACATGGGATCCCAAAAATACAAGTTTAGAAATTTGTTTACGACTCAAGGATACAAGATAAGCCGACCTAAGCGGCAAAACAAGGTCAAACCCTAGTTCCTCTACGATACCTCGGCCGTGGCAGTCGAGCAGACTGCATACGTACACATCACCCCTAACACTCTCCAACTCATGGCTGGCCAAGGTTCTTCTTACCCTTACCTGCACCACAAAGCACATGTGAGCCAACAGACTCATCAAGAAAACACATTAGCAAATTCAAATAGTCCACAACATATAACAGCATGCTCGATAGTAATAACTGGAACCAAGCATACACACTGTACAAGTAAGTGACCATATGGTCACGCAAATGCATGTCGCACTCTTGTTCATTCCAATGGCATCTAAGCCATTCAAGTGCATAATGCACTCCCATTCATTTATATGGCATCCGAGCCAGTCAGATGCTTGGTGCATCCCCTAGGTGGCCCAGCCATAGTGGCCTGCACTCCACGTGCATAAAGTTAATCTCAGCTCATAAGCTAAGTCCTATTATTCCTCGACTCATGAGTCGAGCCTCCCATACCTCCGACTGGTAAGTCGAAGCTTAAAGACCCTCGACTTATAAGCCGAGCTTCAGAGATCCTCAACTTATTAGTTGAGCCCCTCGAATCAGATATGCCTCGACTATAAATCGTTCTTTAACCTAATACCACAACAGATCCCCAGTCTATAACCCAAGCCCTCTAGTCACAGCAGACAATCATGTCCATTTATCATATATACAAACAGTTACAATGTATTATAATACATTTAAATAGACATACATACGAATAATCATAATCATGCGCATTCACAGGCTTAACGCCCAAATCAAGATTATATTCAGCATTCTGGTCGAGCCCTAGTCACATATATCATATTCCGGGTGTAGTTAATTTGAGCCTTGTGATATCTTGACTTATAAGCCAAGCCTTGTAAACCCTCGACTAGCAGGCCGAGCTCTTGGTTAGGGGGAATTGTCATACTTTCGACTTATAAGCCGATCTTCCCAGCTGGGAATAGACATGCATATAATACATTCATCATACACAAATATATTACATTATGAAGTACTTACACAGGTATACACATGCACAATTATAATCATGCTCATAAGCTGGGCCCGAGCCCTAATCATGTTTACATTCGACATCGGGGCTGAGCCCTAATCATAATATACTCAACAATGGGGCCGAGCCCTAATCACATGTCTCATGCATCGGGTGCAGTTTTCTTACCTTTGGTCCAAGCACAAGAAAATAAGAAAGCAGGCACGACCCCCGAGAACGATCCTCTCCTGAGCCTTAGCGATAACCTAGTCACAACCCATATATAATATCTTATCAATATTCAATTCCATAAACGAATCCCAAGACCAATCTCGTGCTCTCGAGACCTCCCATTCCACCAAATGGGGTGCTGAAGTCGTCCCCCGAGCCCCTGGGCGAAAACCCTAAAAATTGGATTTTGGGGATCCTGAAATTTGGCCTAGCGCTGCAGAGCAACCCCCAAGCGTCGTGGCACACAGTGAAGGTCCCCTTGCCCTGGTTCATCCCAACGCCGCGACGCTCCTTCGTGAACCCAGAAAAATTAGGTTTTTCTTGCATTTTCTCCTAACCCAAACCTTCCAAAACCATCCCAAGGTTTCCCCAAAGTCCCAACTAAGTCCCAAAAACAATAATACACAACATATGCACCCCAAACATCCCAAAAACCAACTCAAATCCAAACCCCAAACTCAAAACCCAAACATTGGTTTAAAACTTTGATAAGACTTAAACCACTGCAAGAATTATCAGAAAAACAGAGCATCTCCTTACCTTAAAGAAGAATCACGACCCTTATGTTGTTCCACTTCAATCCTAGCTTCAATTCCCCTTAATTCCCAAGCCTTTCTCCTTTCAACAGTCACCTTTCAACAGTCAAACTCCTCCAAAGATTCAAGAGGTAGAGAGAAAAACATGAGAGAGTGTGTGAGAGGTGCTGAGAGTGTTTCCTTAGTGTTCTGTTTCCTTCCCCTGAAGCATTCTAGTGACTAAGTCACTAAAGTTGGTATAAGACCAACCTACCCCTTGCTAAAACTCTTACTCATCTAATGCCCTCGAGGGAAAATCTGTCATTTTCCACTTTTCCCCGTTAATCATAATTAACGCCTCATAAATTCTCGTTATCTCCAATATCCTCAAATAGTCACTAAATAATTTTCCATTACCCGATAAATCCCGATAATGTACTAAATTACCAAATACCCCTAGGCTTACCCCGAGCCGGGTATTTGACCCCGGTATGACTAAACCGCTAACTTGCCCCCTAGGAACGCCTCGTGCCGGATAACCCAAATATATTCACATAATAATGTGATCACAATCATATACCATACATATATTCAAATAAGTCATTAATGGGCAAACATTACGAAAATGCCCTTATAATAAGAGTTGGGCCCACCTACATGCTTAATACACCCAAACATGCCAATATAGTCATATTATCATATAACTCACATAATTCATATAATAACATGCTTATAACATATAAGCACTCAATTAATTCAATTATTGCCTCTCGGCCCCCTAATCCAAGCACTAAGATATATTAGGGAATTTGGGGTGTTACAGTTCCTATAAATCCCCGTTTAATTCCAACATGTCTAAATCATTGCTAAATTACTACCCGTTACTCGGTAATTCCAGAACACATATAACACTCCCAAAATACCCCTAGGCTCATCCCGAGTCGGGTATTTGACCCCGTTGTGACTTCCTAGCTAAACTGCTTTCTAGGACCGTCTCGGATCGTGCATCACAAATATATCATCACTCACTCGTGGTATCAATCACAATATACATAAATATTACATTTATACCCTCAATGGAATAAAATTACAAATATGCCCTTAATAGCCAGATGTGGCCCACATCCATATTTAATTCACCTAAACATGCATTTCTAATCTCATAATCATCAAATTCACACATTAACATAATTAAATCAATTATTTCCCTCTCGGCACGCTAATCAAGGCCCTAAGCCTTATTAGCAAATTCAAGACGCTACACCAGCCCCCTAGGACCTCGAACTCTACCAAACCGGGAAGTAGATTTGATCTCGACCCTTAATGTTTGAAAACCTACTCTAAAATACCAACATTGGCTCAAAAAGAACAAGCGGGCCGCGACCTACCCCCAAGGGTCGCGGCGTGCCTTCCAGACAGACAGCCCCCTGTCTGGGTGCCAGGGGTGGGCCGCGACTTGCCCTTGAGGGTTGTGGCACGCTATGCAGACAGATCCCTTACAAGGCTATGAGGTTTTCTCAGGTCGCGGCGCCCAAGAACTCAGCGGTGACTTGAGCCCGCGAACCTAACCCCCCTGCATTTTCTTCAACTCAAACTCAGCCTAAAATACTTCCAATCAATCCCAAAATCAAAACCAAACCTCAACACAACATTACCACCAATCCAACAATAAAATCAAGCTTTATAACACTTTAAACACCACCAAATACTCAATTCACAATATAAAACTCTCAAGTTCAAACACAACTGAAACCAATCAAAAACAGAGTTGCAAACCTCACCTCAACTAGGAATTGAATTCTTCCAACTTTCGCAACTCAATCTTAAACTCCAAGCCTTAAATCCTCAAGCTTGAATCTTCTAACTTTAGCCTCAAAAATTAAACTGAGAGAAAGAAAATGATCGAGAGAGAGAGAAAAGTAGAGTACCCTGTTTATGTTTTTCCTTGGTTCTTTCTAAAGCCAACCTTTAGTTAAGCCTATCTCATTTAACCTAAAATGATTAAAATACCCCTAAGGCCAACCTAATCCCTCAAAGCCACCCAAGGGAAATCTTGTCATTACCACCTACCCCGTTAATCATAATTAACGTTTCTCAATTCCTGTCATTCCCAATATCCTCAAATAATTACCAAATCATTTCCCATTACCCGCTCATTCCCGGTAATGTACTAAGTACCAAATTACCCTTAGGCTCACCTAAAGCTCAGTAATTAACCCGTTATGACTAAACCACTAACTTGCTTCCTAGAATCGTCTCATGCTGAATAGTACGAATATATCCACATAATAATGTGGTCTCACCCATATATCACATACATGCACATAAATATACAAATACGCCATCAACGGCCTAAAATTACGAAAATGCCCTTCTTATAAGAAATGACCCACATATATGCAAATCCAATCATATGATAATACAACACACATAATCATGCATATAATCACATAATAATGCATTAAATCAGTTATTGCCTTCCTGGCCTCCTAACCCAGGCACTAAGCCATATCAAGGAATTTAGGACGTTACAAGGGTCGAATGACTAGTTCGACTATCAACGTAGAAATGATTAATTTGAGCATGAGATACCCGATGGCCCGAGAGGACTACCTAGACTTTATTTTAAAGAGTCCTCCCTTTGTTCATTGCCCATTTTCCTTACTATTCCATATGACTCGTTCAAAGGAGTTGCGTTCCGAGTATTGTGGGAAGGGTCATGCTCCTTTTGACTCGTTATGTGGTTAACTGATTTGACACATTTGGCTGATTGTGTGGATTTGAATTATGATTTGAATCAATGCGGGTTGTTATGAGGCCCATTAACGAGTACGAGTTGTTTATTTGTAACAATATAGGCAAGGTTGGTCTATCTAACTACCTTATTGGGCTTTAGAGTGCGAGGTTGATTTTTATTACTACACTACTCAAAGTTCTTTTTTTTTTTTTTTGTAACAATAAATACTCAAAGTTACATTAGATATTTATAATCATTTTTATTTAAATATAATTCAAAAATAAATATTTATTCTTATTAATATCAAATTATCATGATTTTTTTTTTTACTATACTATGTTTTTTGGGTTGGTTTGTTCATACTTATGTGTTGTGCATTCAAGCTTTTCGTTTAGTGTTGATACTTAACATCTAGGTCCGACACGACCTACAATATTATAGCATGTCTGATCTAAACCCATATATTTTGTGTGGTGATGTGTTAAAAAACTTGACCCACATTTACAACCTTAATTGAGACATTCTCATTTTGTTTTTTCATGCTTGACCAACACTGACAATACCTTTGAGACTACCACTAGTCCTAAGAAAAAAATTAATATTTGATAGGTAATTGAGTCTCTAGCTCAATTCGAAATTGATAATAGATTTAGACGAGATTTCAAAAGTAAATTCTTTGTTGATTTTTAGAGATTTTGGTTTATGTGATTAAAGAGAAAGTTGGATGAATGATTTGTTGATAAAAAAGAAAGGAGGAAAAAAAATGAAGACTTTTTAAATTTTTATAGTGTTTTTCAAAATTTATATATATTTAAGTAGATTAAAATTGTATTTATCATATTATCTATGTAAAACATTTTTTTTAGTTTTACAATACAATTTTTCTTATAAATTAAGTATTGTTCTATTTTTCTCACGAAAAAAGTATTATCACGCATTAAACTCCAGGGACTGTTACGGTGTGCGTTTTGAACAGTGTTAAACTCGCTAACTGAGTCATTTGGCCATAATCGTGTAACTAAGTATGATTAGCGATTTAGGATTGAAAATTTTGGATAATATATAACGTTTCACTAAAACATTTACTGTATACATTGGGATCCCAAAAATATAATTTAAAGGTTCATTACAAGAAAA
This sequence comes from Humulus lupulus, assembly GCF_963169125.1. Taxonomy (NCBI): domain Eukaryota; kingdom Viridiplantae; phylum Streptophyta; class Magnoliopsida; order Rosales; family Cannabaceae; genus Humulus; species Humulus lupulus. The sequence goes on along the minus strand of NC_084800.1, from coordinate 24,945,456 downwards.
TATTTACAACCAGCCGATCTAAGCGGCAAAACAGGGTTTAACCCTAGTTCCTCTTTCAACCCTCGGCCGTGGCGAACGAGCAGCCGCATATGTACACATCGTCACATAAGCTCTCCAACTCAAGGATGATCCAACTTTCTTTTGCCTTTACCTGCACCACATAGCACCCGTGAGCTGAAACCCAACAAGAAAACTCAATATGCTCATGAACAATAATATCATGTCACAAAATCATAACTGGCATGCCTAGCAATTTATAGCCTATTCAAACATGCAAATGAGTTCAAACAACGCTAGGGAGTCTAGGATAAGAAATCTTGCCCTCTTGATTGGATGACTATCAAGTCAATCCTAATCAGATGAGTGATTTAACACTGGTGGTTCTGTTAACCATAATGAGCAACTGACAAGCAAGTCACCACGGGGCTCAGCACCCACAGCCATGCGAATGATGATCCTTATGATCATACAGAGCTTATAGCCCTGAACAGATGAGTGAATATCACTTTGAGGTTATGTTAAACCATAATGAGTGACTGACGAGCAAGTCACTAGGGCTCAGTACCCATAGCCGTGTGACGAAGCAGTCACCTGGGCTTTCTGGGAATGGATCTAATTAGATGAGTGATTGACGAACAAGTCACTACGGGCTCGGCACCCACAGTCATGTGACGAAGTAGTCACCTGGACCTTCTGGCCTTGGCTCCAATCAAATGAGTGACTGCTGGGTAAGTCACCCGGGCTCAACACCCATAGCCATGTGACTAAATAGTCACTGAGGCTCTCTGGCCCTGATTCTAAGTGACTAGCCTTAGGCTAGACAAGTGCTTTTAGTTTTCATCGAACTTGAGGTCGATCCGGCATTAATGCTCATTTGAGTCATTCAATGCAGATGTCGATTAGATCTAATCTTTATCGGCTTGTGTTAAACATGCTAAGACCGTTCTTGACTTTTTATTCAATGCCATGGGACCAGTGCTCAGTATTACTGCCGAACTTGACAAGTAGGTCACAGCTTCACAGTTAATACTGACACCATTGCCAATTTTGACTAGTTAGTCAGTGCCACACACAAGTAAGCAATGCTACCAGATATATATCCTATGTCAAATATCACATGTCAAATATCCAAATGTATGGCATTCGGCATGCTTACTTAACAATTGCTAGCATAATTATGTTCATGCACAAACACAGAGACTCAAGCTCTGATCAATCTCATATTCAACATTCATGGCATGCCCTAATCACACGTTTCTCATGCATTACATGCATCACATACTGGGTGCAGTTTTCTTACCTCTGGTTCGAGCGAGAAATAGCAATTGAACGACCCTTGAGAACGATCAATCCTTTGATCCCTTAGCAGTCACCTAGTCATAACAAAATATGGGATTCCATCAATAAAATCAATAATAAAGGTTCTCGGACCAAGACCTAGCCTCTAGGACATCAAATCCCACTAAACCGGGTAGTAGGAACAATCCTGAGGCCTAAGGTTTGGATTCCCACGATGAAAACACATTTCTGGCCAAAAATGCCACTAAGGGCCGCGGCCCTACATCCACCATGCCACGACCTGCCTCCCAAACAGAAGCGACCATCCTTAAATCCCCAACATGGGTCGCGGCCCTTCCTTTCCCATGTCGCGACCCGACGACCTTCTTGCACCCACCTGCTTCTTCATCAAGCTTGGGCCGCGGCACTCTAGTACAGAGCCGCGACCCCACTTGAAACCCAGCCAAAAACCCTTGTTTTTCCTCTCCGAACTCAATTCAAAACCTCAGTAAAACAATTTCTTCCAATATCACAAAGCAAAGGTCCCAACTATTACCACAACTTGTCCATCATATAACCAACAAAACCTAAGCCTTAACCCAATCAAAACCTCATCAAATTCCCATTCCTATGATCAAAACTTCAACCTCAAACTAACACCAAAAACAGAGTAAGGAACCAAAAAATTGAACTATAACCTTACCTTAAACTAAAATTGAACCCTCTTCAATGGCTGAACACAAGCCTAGAACCTCAAGCCTTGATTCCCACACTTGAATCCTCAAACTTAGCTTCAAAATCCAAAGAGAAATGAGGAGAAGAAGATGAACGGAAGAGGAAGAGGAAATTATCTGTTTTCTTAAAATTCAACAGCTTCTTAAGGTTATATATATCATTTAGGTAAAAAGACCAAAATACCCCTAGGCTTATCTTCTTTCCTTAACAGCCCCCAAGGGTAAAATTGTCCTTTCCCATCTAATCCCGCTAATCATAATTGTTAAGAAAAATAGTTTTTGTCTCAATGGAAGTGGTCAAAAAGTACAACTCTATGCAATATATTATAAATAAATAATGATTGATTAAAAAGAGTTACAACTCTACAATTGAAAAATACAAATAAACAAGGAAAAGAAGAAGAATAAGAGGATAGTGAGAATACAACTCTAAGCAAAAGATTACAAGTAAAGTAAATGTGTTTGAAACAAAAGAAAAGAAGATTACAACTCTAAACAAATGTTACAAGTAAATAGAACAAGAGAATAAGAAGAAAAGTAATAGTGTAAAAAGTAAGAACAAAAACAAAAGTAAACTCTCACTTACACAACCTAAGTGAAGAGTGTTGAGGATCACCAACTTGAACAATGTTTAAAACCTTTGTCCAAAATCTTATTTCCCCTAACTCAAGCACTAAGGAATCTTCTCAGATATTGGAAATGCTTTCTGGAATTATCAAGCCTCAAGGTATTTCTAGCCAAGTGCTCTAATGGATAGAAATGGTGTGTCTTTCAAGTGAGCTGGCTCCTATTTATAGAGTTTAGAGACACCCTTTGAATTTCAAATTCCACCAACCCCCATGGCTTTTACCAATGATTAATTGGATTATTATGAAATAAAAAAATGAGATTTGAGACTTATTTGGGTTTTTTGAGCTGTTCAACAAAGATTGAAAAAACTGAAAATTTGGTCAGATTTACACCTGTGGCCGCGGCCAGGGACATCAGTGCCCGCAGCCACTGCTCTCTGTCCCACAGGCCGTGGCCACCAACATTCTGTGGCTGCGGCCACTGACCAATTTCAGCACTTGAAAATGTGCTATTTTTTCCAAACAGTTCCAAATCCTCCCAAATGATTTGTAACCCTCAAAACACATTATTGGGGTTAAAATTATATCTCTAACAGCCATTTCACATATGACTTTATGAAATTCATCTCAATATTGTGTAACACCAAATTTACACAATAAATGGTAATATTTGGAAGTTACAAATTTGTAACACCAAATATATTACATATTTGGATATATCTCATATATCTAAATATTGTAACTTTCTATTATATGTTACAATATGTGACACTCTTTGTCATATTTATTTAATCTAAAACATTATATTATAATATAATATAATATTACATTATATTATATTATAAAATTATATAACAATAATTAACGTTCTCCAATTCTCATTACTCCCAATATTCTCAAATGCTAATAAATCACATCCCATTATCATTTAATTCCCGGTAATGAACTAATCCTCAAATTACCCCGAGACTCACCCCGAGCCCCGAAATTAACCTTGTTATGACCAGACCAATAACTTACATTCAAAGATCGTTTCATGTCGAATGGCTCGAACAAATCCACATATAATGTGGTAATATTCATAATTCACCCACATGCATGAAAATACACAATTACGCCATCAACGAGCCAAATTACCAAAATTCTTTTATAATTAAAAATGGACTCATATACATGCATTTATCATCATATTATAATATAATTCACACAAATATGCATATAATCATTTAATAATATAATAAATCAATTATGACCCTCCCGGCCTCCTAATCAAGGTCCTAAACCTTATTAGGGATTTTGGGGCATTACAAGTATTGTTTTATTTTTAATTTAAATAATTTTATTTGAGGCATTATATTTACACCCAATATATATAGGCAGCCCATTAATTAAAAATAAATTAATTTTTAAAACTATTTTCAATTCCCTTTCTCAATATTTTTTTTGACATTTTTTAAATTATTGTTTTTGTTAATTTCAATAATTTTATTTTATCTTGTTTTTATAATTTTTTTTAGGAAAAAACTACTTTTTGATAAATTTTTATATATTTTTTGTTAAAGTTTTTATTTTATTTAAATATATATAAATAATATATATTTTTTAGAATATGAAAAGAAAAAAAATTTAGAAAAATGTGAGCATTAGTTGATAAAAATAAATATTATATTAATTATTAATAAAAATAAAGTGTTTTAATCAAAATTTTGGGTGTCACCATTTTTTTTTTCCTTAATCTACAAATACTTTATTGCAAGGCAGCATTGATTTGCCATTGCCGATTGGGATAGAGAATAATCCAGAAGAGAAGGGTACTTCTTAAGATTATTGTTGCTTTAAATTTCTGCCAAGTGGCGACTCCATTGTAGTCCACTACTGATAAACCCTTACTCTTAAAAAAAAAGAGAGAAAAAAAAATCTTAAAACCCCAAAAAGCCCTTTACCACCAACCATCGAGCGAGACCAGATAGCCACCATGGCTTCATTATCAGCAGACCTAGCCACGGCCATCATCGGCCTCACATATCGGAGTCCCACGACACTCTACCGGGTTCGAACCGCAGTCCATCTCCCTCTCCTATGGAGACCCAGGACTCCCCACTCTCATGCGGTAAGCTTCTCCACGTCGTATTTTCGCTCAAGACTCCTTGCCCCCGACTTCGCCAAGCCGATGCTCGGCTCTCGAAGCCGCACTGTGGCCTTTTCGGTCGCAACCACGTCGCAGGAGAGCGATACCTCCGACGTCACTACGAAAATTCCACCCGATAATAGGATCCCGGCCACCATAATTACCGGTTTTTTGGGCTCCGGGAAGGTATGTGGTCTTTCTCTATTTCTTATCTTAATGCAGGCAAATTTGAGTACCCTTTTTTGGGTTTTCTATAAATTTTGAGCTTTTATTGTTTTCGGAAGTTTTATTTATTTCTAGTTAAATATCGAAATTTTTGGTATCATTAGTAATATGGCAATGGTTAATTGTGTGAAATTCTACAGACAACATTGCTCAACCATATATTGACTGCGGAACATGGAAAGCGGATTGCAGTTATTGAGAATGAGGTAAGAGGTTGATTCAATCTTGTATTGTTGTTATCGTTAATGTTTTTGGAGGTAGTAGATATTTAAGGGTGAATTACAATATGAATAATTTCATTGGTTTTGCAGTTTGGTGAGGTAGACATTGATGGTTCCTTAGTCGCCGCAAAAACTACTGGGGCTGAAGATATTATTATGTTGAATAACGGTTGCCTTTGCTGCACTGTGAGGGGTGATCTTGTAAGGATGATATCAGAGTTGGTGGAGAGGAAGAAAGGGAAATTTGATCATATTGTGATTGAGACTACAGGTAGGAAATTTGTTCATTTGCCAGATGATTAGGATGTGCTGAATTTGATTTAAAGTATGTGAATAACGGCTCTCTTGTTTTCTTGACAGTGATTATTGTTAATTGGTTTTGTTTTTTCTGCTATTTTATACTACTGTGGTTTATACAGTTTAGCTGTTTCGATTCTATACAGGGTTGGCAAATCCAGCACCGATCATTCAGACATTTTATGCAGAAGATAAAATATTTAATGATGTCAAGTTAGATGGTGTTGTCACTTTGGTGGATGCCAAACACGCTGGATTTCATTTGGACGAAATCAAGCCAAAAGGAGTGGTTAATGAAGCAATAGAGCAGATTGCTTATGCTGATCGTATTATTGTGAATAAGGTAGTCAGAGATTGCTATTTTTTTTACACAAGAGTAAGAGTGTAGTTAACTTGAACTAAGTTATCAGAGCTGTCCATAATATGATGTGTTCTTTTATGGATTTCAATCCCAACTGTTTTGGAGACCTGTTGCAGCTTCCAAATGGAATGATGTTATTGTAGCAACCCGACCATCTTCCTAGATATAGATGAAGAATTAATATGGAGGAAAGATCTTATGATATGTATCTTCTAATGTTGTTATACCCAACTGATGCACATATCCTGTTATTCTTGCAGACTGATCTTGTGGGAGAGTCGGAAATAGTTTCATTGGTTCAACGAGTTCGGGTTGGCACCTCCTCCTCCCCCTTTTTTCTTCTTATATACATATTTCAATTATTATTATTATTAACTTTTGATTTTTGCACTTCAATGTAGAACATCAATGGCTTGGCTCAACTCAAGCGAACAAAATTTGGACAAGTAGACTTAGGTTATGTTCTTGGTGTTGGGGGTTTTGATTTGGAGAGGTGTTTCCTTCTTCCTTTTCCTTCTGGTTCAATCCATTACTCTATTTAATAACAAATTCTTTTTCTTAAATTTCTGCCCATTCTCTATTGTCTTGTATATACAATATATACAAGTGAGGATGGTTCTGAATTTCATTATGATTGCTGGATGCTTCTGATGACACACATGTTAATCTTTGCTTTGTACTTGCCAGGATAGAGAGTGCCATCGAGGTTGAAGGTGCAAAGGAAGATCATAATGATCATACCCATGATCATCATCATGAGCATGATCATGGGCATGATCACCATGATCATGATCATGGTAAATTGATTATATGATTACGCGCACATACTTTCTGCTATCTTTGTTTGTAGCTTATTGCATTTTGTTATTCTCAACTATGCTTCTTCTTCCCATAAAGCTATAAACTAATACCTTGCATTTGGCACTTATACAGAACATCACCATGACCACCACTCCCATGATCATACTCATGATCCAGGTGTTTCTTCGGTCAGCATAGTTTGTGAAGGGAGCTTAGATCTTGAGAAGGTGAGTTCTGTACAACACCTAAAGAAGAACACACACTACTATCCTAGAATAATTCATAATGGAACTTGGAGGGAATTATGTTGATCATCTTACCTTGTATAATTGTTATTAAGAATGCCAAAAGTTTAGAAGATTGTAACAATTCCCCTTGGCTGAATTATTTCCAGGCTAATATGTGGCTTGGTACATTGTTGATGGAACGAAGCGAAGACATATACCGAATGAAGGGTCTTTTATCTGTTCAGGGAATGGATGAGAGATTTGTTTTCCAGGTGGGTTATATCTTTTGTTGCCTTCGAAGTTGTTGGTTTTCCTTTCCCAATATGAATTTCTTTGTGGTGTTATATCATCTGCTCTTGTATTGTATGATAACTTACCTGTTTTCTAAATATTTAATATCGGTTACCAAGCATTTGTTCTTAATATGTTGCATGAAATTTTCTGTTTGAAACTTCAGGGAGTTCATGACATATTCCAAGGTTCACCTGATCGGTTATGGGGCGCAGATGAACCAAGAATTAACAAGATAGTTTTTATAGGAAAGAACTTAGATGCAAAAGAACTAGAGAATGGCTTTAAAAGCTGTTTGCTGTGATTACTAAACTACGGTTTCAGTAACATGTATTACCATTTGTCACTATCACATTTGAGTAATGTCTTTTGGCTCATCATCTTGTTTTGGTTTATTTTTAATAGAAAAGCTGTCTTCTGGTCTTCGAGTTATGTATCAAAAACCCTTTTTTTTTGTATAATCTAAAACCAAAGTTGGAAGAACAAGAACAAATTATTAATGTTCCTGTTGATTTTTTTTTTCCTTTGGTAAAAAGAGATTGCTTGGCACCAATAACATTTTTACATTTTGGACAATTTCCTTTGAATTGTTCTCAGGTTTAGGTTCAACATACATACAAATGAAAGTATAAATAATAAATGAGTGTAGACCAAATTTAAGGAATTGTGAAAAATTATAAAACCCACCATTGAACAGATGAAAATCAATGTTGAAGATATTGCAAACAATTGTTGATATATGTCTCTCACCTTATAAAATAAATAATAATAATAATTTTGAAATCACCTTCTCCATTTTGTACCATTGCCAATTTTCATTACCACATCTTAACTATTATTTTTTTAAATAAAAAAAATTAAAGATTATATTTATGATTTTAAATTTGAAAATTCATAAACAATTATATTTATGTTAAAAAAATCTCGAATTTGTGAACTAAACCCCTGCTTTTATACAAAAATTACACAAAACTCATCCTTTATATTATTTTTCTAATGGAATCGTTATTATTACTTTGGAATTAAACTTTAAAAATGAAACATGGACACGAACAGCAAAGTAGGACCTTCACACGTATCAAGTCAAGTCCCCAGCCCAACGCCACTAGTATAGTATCACTTCTGCGACATCAATGTCCACCTTCGTATTACCCCCACTTAATTCCATCATTACAATTCATAAAAGGTTCATATATGAAAACATAGATACCATTAAATTCTAGATTTGACATAGTGGTAATATGTCTTTGAGTGTTTCTACCATCTCAATAATTTTTTTTAAAAAGATTGGTTTTCGTTATAGATTTACTCCATCAATTTATTTTCCACATTTATTTTATAGATTGTTTTTTTTTTTAATGATTGGAGAATTTTTAGTATATATTATATATATTTTTGTAATAAGTTATACACAGAGACTCATGCATGTTTATTTAGTGATAATGAGAATCATATATGGGATAATAATTTTTATTTATGTATTTACTAAACTAAGGAACGAGAAACAAGTGCGGATAAAAAAAAAAGAATAGAAATAATTCTCCTCCAAATACCAAGACTCTCGATGACTTCTCTCTTTTCTATTTAATTTTTTTAAAACTAAAATTAAAAAGACAATTTTATCCTTAAAAAATCCCTCTCACTAAAAGGCTATATTATTATTTTAATAAAAAAAATATAATTTAATCAATTTAATATTTTGATTTCGTTTCTCAATTTTGTAAACATGATAAAATAATTATGATTCACTTTTCAGTCAATTTCTCTAGTGAATTTTTGTAAAATACATAATACAAATAATAATTTCAAATATTTTATATTTTATTCTCGTTACAATTACAAACAATAGGTATGCCATCAAATTATGCACATTTTTACACAAATATTTTTAAGTGGGAGTAATCATGTGTTTTTTTCATTTTAGCATATTTTTGCAATTTGAGTGTGCGTCAATCAATTCATTATTATTTATGGTATATATTTCAATAAATAAAATTGATTAAAATAATGAAAATAGTTAGGCAAATAAATTAAAATTCAATTTGAGATGGGCCGCGGCCTTTTAGAAACGCATCGGGCACCCACCCACCGAGAGATTTACAAAACCATAGAAAAAGTCAACTTCAGAAGCCGAACTTCTCAACCCTACTACTCTTCTTCCTCAATTCAATTCACACCAAAAACCCAATCTTTCAAGGTACATTTTCTCATAATTCTCTTCTGACTTTTTTTTTTCCCCGGGATAAATTGATTTATGTATGTATTTGGGTTTCTCTTATTTCTTTGATTTATTTGAAATATTTACATATTTTGCACTTTCCAATTGAAGGATTATGCATCTGGGATTTTGTAATAATGCATAGGATATACAAACAGTGATTTTTATTTGGTTTTAAGTTTTGATAATGCTGTGGGTATTTACTTTAGGATTTTCTCTTCCCTTCAAATTTGATTGGTATGGTTTCATGTTCAAAATTTCTCTTAATGTACAAATTAGTAATTGTTTTTGGCAGAGTGGATCACTGCCTAGTGATCATAATACTTCCATGAATAAAGAAAAAAATCTTTTTATTCATTGAACAAATGACCAAGTATTTGGGTAACTTTGCAGGTTTTCAATGGCTGAAGTTAGTAAGAAGAAGCTGCCTATTGCTCCTGAAAACAAGGATGCTATTGAAGACGATTACACCAGCGATGAGAATGATAGTGAAGAAGAAGAAGAAGACGAGGTTGATTCTGATGAAGATCCCAACTCAGATGACGATTCTGATGATGATGATGATGATGAAGAAGATGGAAGTGAAGATGATGAAGATGATGACGATGACGATGACAGTGACAATGGAAGCAGTGATGACAGTAGCGATGAAAGCAGTGATGATGACACTAGTGATGGTGAAGACCATGCTAAGCAACCACAACTCATTCGAAGAAGAACTTTGAGCAAAAATTCTCATACTTAATGGAAACTCGTTTTTATTATTTGGATATATATATATATATATATATATATAACACTTACAATACAATATTTGATTTTGACCAAATTGTCTATAATTACATATATAATCTCACGAGTCAGGTAACTTTCGAGATCGAAATATGGCGAATTTCGAAACTTTGGAATAAGAAAATTCGATCCCATTCGTCTTCAACAACTTCTCCAACAATTTCTTGTCTCTTTCAGGGCTTAAGCTCTCGCATTCGAGTTCGTAATTCGTCCCAAAATCGTACTTTGTCTCGTCCAGCTCCAATTTCAATCCTTCCCAATTGTAAACCGTTCTCACGTTTCTGAACCCACCCAAACACACCAATCCACCTTCTCCGACCCCGAATTCCTCCCTCACTTGTTTCAAGATTTCCGATGAGTCCACCGCCAAAAGCCGCCAGGGCTCCGCCACGCACGCCCGGCCTATGGTTGGGTCGAATGGCTCCTCGTGCTCCTCGGCGCGGCTGATTCCGTTGTAGATGACGGGTTTTGCTTTGAGGGATAAAACGCAGCGGGAATTGTCGTCGTAGAATCGGAAGCGGTGGACGGCGAGGTTGGAGGAGAGCTTGGCGTTTGCGCCGTCGAAGAAGACATTTTCTTGGAAAAATGTGTTGGCGTGGCAAGGTGAGAGAATGTCCGAAAGCTTCTGGTGAGCTTCAGAGTCGGGGAGGCGAAGCTTCACTTCTACTTCCATGGTTAGTGCTTCAGCCGGAGAAGCTTGAGGATAAAAACAGTGGATTTTCCCACCTCTTTCTCACCAACCAAACATAAGTAAAATATCTTCTTACTTTTATTATTAGTCCCTGTTCTTTGAGAATTTAGCATCTTCATCCCTATTATTTTTTATACTTAAATCTTCATTTTATAAATGGTTTATACATTTTTGAATCCTGTGTTTTTTTTATTATTTATTTGGACCATGTATTTTGATAAATTATTTTTTGGACCTTATGTTTTGTAAAATGGTTAAAATGGAACCTTAAACCTGATTTTGGTTAATGTTTTCTCAACTAAAATCACAAATAATTTACCAATCTAACAATTCAGAATAAAAATAAAATTATTCTGCATAAAAACCATATTGTTATATTTAATTTGTTCATCATCAAAGTTGAGTTTAGGTTCTATTTTAACTATTTTACAAAACATAGGGTCCGAAAAATAATTTGTTAAAACACAGGTCTAAACAAGTAATGGGACAACACACCGTTCCAAAAATATATAAACACTTATATATATATATAAATTAACTCCAATCTTCATTTTTTTAAATCGATAATAATTATATAATAAATCAAACATATTATATAAAATTAAATAAATAATGTAAAGAAAACTTGGAAAATCATTTTTTTCCTTTTATTAAATAATTTTTATTTGTGATGTTTTAAGAAAATAGAAATGCGTAATGATAAAATTAAAGATGAATATTCGAAGATTTAATATTGTTAATGCATTTTTTCATCAATGAGAGACTAAAGAGTTCATAATTGGTTGAGATGAAAGTTTTTATGTGGTTCAGCTTTTAGTAAATCTTAATTAACGAGCCAATACATTTAAGGAGGAATTTATAAAGCGAAAATTTTGTTAGAATTTGGCTTGCTCAGGTTGTGATCATGTATACAAAGACTTCTACAACCTAATATAGGTGAGTCCGAATGATTAGTATTGTTAATGAGTGTTAATTACATTACTTTTCCTAATTACATGTTAAGGGGATGATTTATACAAAAAGAAACTAGGAAAATGATATTAAGTACACAAAATATGCTAAATTTTATGTGCCCAACATTGTAGATAGCCTACTCGAACTGGACGAGGAACTAGATTCGTACGTGTACAATTACGTCTTGAGAAATGACAAGAGATGTTAGATGACACATTTGATTTTGTCTTCGACATTTATAATTGTCGATTTTATGGATTAGATAGTCAATCTCCTTATGGATCCACCAAATTGGTAGGGGTGTTTATCGGTCGGTTTGGTCGAGTTATAACATATTTTAATCAACTCAATGTAAAAATCGGGCTGCAAAAATCTAATTCTAACATGTCCAAGTAAGAAAAAAAAGTTTAATTCGTCCAATGTTTTAGGCAGTTTGGTCGGGTTAACCCGTCCAAATTAATCTTAAGATTTTTTTTAAATGTTCAAATAATTAGATTCAACAAACTAAAAGTATAGTGTACATCTTCCAACTTAAACATATTGTTCTAAATTGAAACTTTAAAATATTATTCTAAATTCATTGTTAAAAATTTTAAAATAAAATTTAATATTACATATAATATATGTATGAATAAATGGAAAAAAAAATTCTTAACCAGTTTATTCGGGTTATACTGGGCTGGTTGGTATAATTCTCAAACCGCCTAATATAATAATTAGGCGGTTTGAATTTGTGTCAAGTTATTTAAATTCCATTTTTTGTCGGCTTTTTCGATTTAGTTTGGGCGGTTTATTCAGGTTGAGCGACTTGCAAATTTTTTTGCACATCCTTAGTAATTGGGCTTGCGTACTTTTTGGTCAAATTGTGGTTCCCACATCCTTTTTGTCTTTATTCTATTGGTTGTGATTTCTGTAGTAAGTTTTTCAAACTGGAGTGGCTGGTTCTGGTCACCTTGCATGGTTTGGTATTGGGCCACTTAGGCCAACTCCAATGGGACTGTAAAATATCAATTTAGTGTTGATATTGCACTATATATCACTCCAATGGGACTGTAAAATATCAATTTAGTGTTAATATTGCACTATATATCACTCCAATGAGACTATAAATGACACTGCAAAATGGTGGACATGAATAGTGTCACGATATTATTGATGTGATATTGTTCACCACGATAATTTTTTTTGTTTTATATTAATATTTTATACATATAAATATATGTATATTATTTAATTTATAAGATAAAATAATATAATGTGTACTTTGTGGAGAATATAACAATGTTGAGTATATTTTTTAATGTAATTTTTAGTATTAAGGTTGGATTGGAAAACAAATATGATGTTAAAATTAATTTACGTTGATGTACATTTTGATGTTCATGATTGGAGTTGTCCTCAAACGGATATTCTCAAGTGCAAGTAGCCCATAATTACCTACTAGGGAATGAATAATTGCGTGACGAGCCACTCGATAAGGCTCAAATAATTTGATCGGGGTGTGATAGGTGCCACAAGACGACCACGTGCTTTAAGAACACCTTGCATGAGAGGATTTCGAAAAAAAAATATAATCCAAAATATAAATATATGAACAAGTGATTAAAAGTAATATATATCCATTTAAATTAGATCGATTCTCTAATAGTAAAATTTAAGAGATTTCTTTTTACTTATGCTAAAATTAGAGTGTACTTACAAAATTAAAGTTTTACAATTGAAGTTATATTTTACTAAATCTATTAAATAATAAATATTTAATGCAAAAATATATATATATATATATATATATATATGATGCTAATAAAAACCGCCTAATTTTATAGTGTGGTCAAGCTTAGGGTGAGATGTGATAAAAAAAAGGGAAAATTTTTACAATTCATGATAAGTTTTAATTTTTTTTTTTGATATATACGGTTTATATTAAAAATATGGTTTTTAATATCAAATATACGGATATTGTAACGCTCTGGTTACTCCAAGATCGTTACTGTGAACTTTGAACCGTGCTTAACTCACTAATCGAGTTCTTTGGTTATAAACGTGCATCTAAGTGACATTAATAAGCTAAGGTGAAAAACCAATCAAAAGGAAATGATATATTTCATTGAATACATAAAATTGTTCATGGGCCCATAAAAACTTTTACAAGTTATTTATAATACAAAATGGTCATTACAGTGTGAAAATTACAACGCGCCGACCTAAGCGGCAAAAATAGGCTAAACCCCCTAGTTCCTCTGAGAAACTCTTTGGCCGTGGTGGTCAAGCGTGTAACGTCCCTAAGGTAGGGTACGTCTGCCACATACTCGTAATTCTAGGGTTTACGAGTATGTAAGGCACTTGACCAAAAGAATTAAATAAAATGATACGAAGAAATACAGAAAATTTAAAACTTTTATATAAACTTATTAGAAGAAATTATTACACGTATGAATACTTTAAATTCAAGGCAGCCATATGAAAACTCTAAACCATTATTGCATTGCTACTGAGTCCGTGCTCCACAAGTTGCTCAACAGCTAAAGCCACACCTGGAAAAATGTTGGAAAATAACATAATGAGCTAACGCTCAGTAAGCAAATCTCATGCATACACATACACATGAATGTCGTGAGTTTGTAGTGCACATATACTAATATGCTGACTTATATACTTATGCATTTCATTTATTGCTCATGCACTTTCAAACTTTACTTTTATGCTCTTTCTTTTAGTTTCACATTTTTATGGGCCCAATATCACTTGTGCACACTGTTTGATTCAGCCAATGCCTGCAGGGCTTGTTACACATATCATATAGAATCCCATGGGTTCTCCTCCGGCTAGCCATCATCTCAGCTAGGCTCATCATAACACTCATTTCATCGTTGCCATAGCTGCCATACTTATTACACATATGGAGGAGAAAGACGGAAACATGGCAAACATATCTGAATGGTCAACTCTGACCTAGCCCACACTAGTGGGCAGCCACTATAAGTCTTATAGACTTCCGTCTTCTTTACTGAACTTACTTGATTGCTTCATCAAAACAGTGGCACCCTTTTTAAACATCTTATTATCACTTTGCTTAAGCCTTGTGTCATTAAAATGTTTAACTTTACATAAGACTTTTCAAGACATTTCATAACTTTTCTCATATTCATATGCATGGTCTTATATCACATAATAATGTATCACATAACTGTACATGCCATGCATACATGCTGATGCTGAAATGCCAATGTTCGTGTTCATGACTCATGTTGATGGTATTCAATCAAGGCATTGTATCACATCTCATATAACTCAAAACATCTTTAGTCATAATACATGAAGCTTTGGGTTGGTGGCGTTGTTATACCTTAACGTAGAGCTATGGCTCAGGTCTAAGGTTTCCAGCCTAAAAACTTAAACGCTTCATATATCATAACATATAACAAATCATGAGCATAGAGTAATCCACATATCCATCAACATAAGAACACATACTTGCACATAATTCATATCATTCTTAACCAAGTAAGACATCTTTCACATATCACAGAATTCATCAATTACATATCACACAACACCCTTATGGTGTTCATATAACCATTTTTCACATACTTATCATATGCATCATCATCATACCATACTTAACTCATCAGATGTACACAATCAATGTAGTCATGCATCTTACACTTAAGCACAAAAGGTGAGATTTACTTACCTTAGGTCCTTAGCTTATTTTAAAACGGCTCACCAAGAGTCAATCAATCAAATCCATACAAATCCTATTCAAGGCACATAATTTATTAAATTCTATCTAATCCGTAAATATACACTATTGATAGTGTATATTAATCATACCAGAAACTATATAAATGATAATAATAATTATAATCCTAACAACAATAATAATTATCGTCTATAATTAAACTTATTTCGATATTAATAACAAAATACTTCAATAGCAATACGTATATGGATGTATATATTCAAATAGTCATTTTATAAAAGAAATCATATTTGTAACATAAAGTTGTAATAATCAATATAATGATAATAATATAAATATAAATATTTATATTATTATTAATTAGTCATAATATCAATTCCAGTGATATAATAAATATACTTTCTCCAAACTTCACTGATCTTACAAATATCAATAACTGTAGGAAACTAATATTTGATATTATTTTAATATTCAAATATTAATATACAATAATAATGGTTAGATAATAGGTTTACTATAAATCATACTTTTCATATATATATATATATATATATATATGAATCTGTATTCTTGATTTACTTAACAAAATAATAACAATAATAATTAAAATTACTTAATCATAATAATTTCCATATTAATATAAAATCAATTAAATATGTATTTTTATACTTGATTTAATATCTAATATTTTCTAGAAAATTAGACAGCACAACGGCTATAAAGTGGACAATTCCAAAATCAAAACCTGTATCAAAAATATATATATAATCCCAGACAGCCAGTAAATTACAGAAAATATTCCATATATCAATAATATATAATTATATACCATAAATACACATAATAACAATTACTCTAATCAATCACAATTAAATCACAATATATAGGTTAAAGAAATTATACCAAAATGATCGGGTTCCACAATAAGTCAAACGATGATTTTCTGAGACTCAAAACGTACTTCGGAACCTCGAACACTAAGTTTCGACCGTCGGTCTACGGTGGATCGCGGTGGCTCGTGGTGGGCCCACCACCCAACTATGGTAGATGTAGGAACAAGTTATTGGGTTTTGAAGCCCACAACACGAGGAACACGATGGTGGTGACGGATTGGCAAACGAATGCCCGAGGTGGCCGAATCGCAACTTTGAAGTCGCGGGGTGGCCGAACTTAAATCGAGTGGTTGAGGCGTTTAATCGGCGAGTGAGCTCTAGATTCTCGCGTGGGTCGATAGTTCGGAGGCCTCTGAATCCAACGGTCCGGCGCGTGGCTAAAAATGGTGGCCGGAAAGTACTCCTGCGTCGTCGGCAACAGTAATACGCAGAGGAGAGAGAGAGAGAGAGAGAGAGTTTCTGAGGAGAGAGAGAGAGGGCCTCGGGTAAAATGAAAGGCTGAAGCCTTTTATTTTATTTTATTTTATTTATTTATTTATTTATTTATTTTTAAAAATTACACTTGGACCCAAAATACTAAAATTCTTTTCAAATAAGCCCTTTAGCCAAACTTTCTTAATTTTATAAAAATCCCCAATTAAAATTATATGACATTTGGGTCCAATACTTAACTACTCAAGTTTCTCTTTCTTTAATCTCATTAAAAACATAAAATCATATTTTAAACACTATTTTTCCATTACTATTTCTTAAATTTGTAAAGTTGTACATTTTATGTATTAAAACTTTGATTTATAATAAATAAATGTATTATGAAAATGTTGGATATTACAATCCTTCCCCCGTTAAAATAATTTCGTCCTCGAAATTTCAAACTAAAATTTGATAATCGGAGACAAGAACTACCATTACAAATAAACAGAACAACATTTCACAGCATAAGATTTTATACACAACACTTACTTTCACCTCGAAAACAAAACTTATTCCTGACTTCTTGTAATCCTTATCATATATAAAAAGGCGAGGATGTGTAAACACCTCACATGAGGACTACAATATAGATAGAAAGGAAATAAGCTATAACAATAGTATAAATTACAATAAATGTATACGAAAATACAAACGAATCCTCATCATCCATACTTTTGAACACAAACCACATAACGTAAGAAGAGAAAATGACCATCATCATGAAAACATCCTTGATCTTCATGTCTTACAGTCAATTTTTTTATTTTTTTTTTAAGCAGATGCAATTGACTGGTTATACCTTGATAATAGATGCTAAATTGAGCAACAAGTTTGTTCAATAGAAAGTTTTTCGGCATAAAAAAAATTGGATAACTAGAAAACAATTATATAGCCGATGAAGATTATTCTTTAAAACCAAGTCTCTGTGAAACCCTTTCGTTGTCAAAACCGACTTCTTGCCCTGAATGAGAAATAGTGAGATAGGCCATTCATTAGGTACCAGTTCAGAAAAGCCTGACTCTCATTCTTTCTCTAAGAAAACATTTAAAAATCAAAATTGTTTCCAAATGTATAAAATAATAAAGGGCATATTGATACTATGCTAGAATGCAAATAACCGTGGCCACTCGGAAATTCACACACTTAGCTTAGTATCCCTTCATTGAATAAAACATGGGATAAGTCTTGACTGACCAATCCACCACTTCATCTACGAAAACGAATAATTCTCACATGTCTAATAAGTTAGACATGTCTCATTTCAACACCTATACCAATAATACTCAGTCATCACTTCACACAAGTAATACATTATCTTACTTTCGGGATAAAACAGCTAATATACTATAATTTAATCGCCGAAAGTAATTCACACTACAGAGTAATTCAGTAAATAACATTTATCACCTCGATTCATTCAACAATTTACAAATTGTTTCCATGTTCAAATCAGGATCGCAAAATCATAGAAGTGATTTCCATGTCGACAACATCTAATAAGTTTGACTTTCATCATCAGAGAGGATAGCGTAACACATTGAACAAGATAAAATCTGTGATATCTATCTTGAAAACAAACAAATTCAAGGATCCAATGACCCAACAGTTCAACACATTTTTCTATAAATAAAATTCATCACATACACACTAAAACACAATCAATCTCAAGCTTTTGAAAACCAAATCATTATTACTTCCGTCCATTACCCAAGCTAAGCAACCCATGGCATCCTCATCATCTCAGCTGAACTTAGACCTAACTTTAGCTTTACCTGAGCCAAATCTTCCCACTATCGAATCTTCACCACAAATTTCTGCACCCCTACCACAGCTAATGGTGTATCCTACGGTACACATCCCAGAACGAAATACTCAATTTCCCAGAGTTTGGCTTCCCAAATTTTATTCTGATACTGGCCTTGTCACGGTGGAGGATTCAGCTATGCTCGATAAAAAGGTGGCCATTAGTATAGGTCAAAGCATACTCACCCCTAAAGACCAAATAATTTTATCCCATAGGTCAGACCTACAAGCTGTAAAAGATTCCTTAGTTCTTACCACTCAGGCGGCAGCATCGGTCTCAAACCTAGGCCAACGGGTTCTTGCAAGAGAACAAGAGGTTGACCACTTGAAAAGGTATATAGAAACACAAAAACAAGAGATGATAACCATTAGAAATGCCAACAAGGCATTGACTCGAGAGAAGGAGAAGTTGGTTAAGGAGAATGGGACTTTAACTACACTTCTTGCTAACTACTCAGTCGATATGAAGGAAAAATTTCAGACACTGCAAACTACTGGGGAGACCCTTAGAGTTGAACAACAAAAGTTGATTGACGAGGTAGAACGTGTCCAAAACCCCAATCCTTAATGTATTATGTATTTTTTTTTTTTCTATATATTACTACTGTTTCACTAAAGTCTCTTATTGTGTGTGCTCTCAGCAACAACCTAAAACTCTGCTCTCCAAAACACTAACCTGACATATTAACCCTTAACACACTAACTGAACTGATAGGTCACTTTCAAAGCTTGAGAATATCAATTAACAATCCAAACATCGACATCGATAGATCATCAATTATTTATCACATCAATAATCAAGGCATGCATTCCGATAAATAACAAACTTCAGTTTCTCTACCGTGCATGAGAATATTCATTTAATCCAAACTCATACTTATATCATGGAAACTCAAACACACAATTGGTTTCTAATACAATTATACAACATCATTAACATACATTAACTAAAATATGGATAGATTATAGTAACCATTAATGTGTGGCTTGTCTTGTGGCGGAACTCAGTAGCATTTCGGATCCCAAAATTTAATAACATAATGAGTATACGACATCTACAAACTCAAAGCTCTGATACCATTTGTAACGTCCCTAAGGTAGGGTACGTCTGCCACATACTCGTAATTCTAGGGTTTACGAGTATGTAAGGCACTTGACCAAAAGAATTAAATAAAATGATACGAAGAAATACAGAAAATTTAAAACTTTTATATAAACTTATTAGAAGAAATTATTACACGTATGAATACTTTAAATTCAAGGCAGCCATATGAAAACTCTAAACCATTATTGCATTGCTACTGAGTCCGTGCTCCACAAGTTGCTCAACAGCTAAAGCCACACCTGGAAAAATGTTGGAAAATAACATAATGAGCTAACGCTCAGTAAGCAAATCTCATGCATACACATACACATGAATGTCGTGAGTTTGTAGTGCACATATACTAATATGCTGACTTATATACTTATGCATTTCATTTATTGCTCATGCACTTTCAAACTTTACTTTTATGCTCTTTCTTTTAGTTTCACATTTTTATGGGCCCAATATCACTTGTGCACACTGTTTGATTCAGCCAATGCCTGCAGGGCTTGTTACACATATCATATAGAATCCCATGGGTTCTCCTCCGGCTAGCCATCATCTCAGCTAGGCTCATCATAACACTCATTTCATCGTTGCCATAGCTGCCATACTTATTACACATATGGAGGAGAAAGACGGAAACATGGCAAACATATCTGAATGGTCAACTCTGACCTAGCCCACACTAGTGGGCAGCCACTATAAGTCTTATAGACTTCCGTCTTCTTTACTGAACTTACTTGATTGCTTCATCAAAACAGTGGCACCCTTTTTAAACATCTTATTATCACTTTGCTTAAGCCTTGTGTCATTAAAATGTTTAACTTTACATAAGACTTTTCAAGACATTTCATAACTTTTCTCATATTCATATGCATGGTCTTATATCACATAATAATGTATCACATAACTGTACATGCCATGCATACATGCTGATGCTGAAATGCCAATGTTCGTGTTCATGACTCATGTTGATGGTATTCAATCAAGGCATTGTATCACATCTCATATAACTCAAAACATCTTTAGTCATAATACATGAAGCTTTGGGTTGGTGGCGTTGTTATACCTTAACGTAGAGCTATGGCTCAGGTCTAAGGTTTCCAGCCTAAAAACTTAAACGCTTCATATATCATAACATATAACAAATCATGAGCATAGAGTAATCCACATATCCATCAACATAAGAACACATACTTGCACATAATTCATATCATTCTTAACCAAGTAAGACATCTTTCACATATCACAGAATTCATCAATTACATATCACACAACACCCTTATGGTGTTCATATAACCATTTTTCACATACTTATCATATGCATCATCATCATACCATACTTAACTCATCAGATGTACACAATCAATGTAGTCATGCATCTTACACTTAAGCACAAAAGGTGAGATTTACTTACCTTAGGTCCTTAGCTTATTTTAAAACGGCTCACCAAGAGTCAATCAATCAAATCCATACAAATCCTATTCAAGGCACATAATTTATTAAATTCTATCTAATCCGTAAATATACACTATTGATAGTGTATATTAATCATACCAGAAACTATATAAATGATAATAATAATTATAATCCTAACAACAATAATAATTATCGTCTATAATTAAACTTATTTCGATATTAATAACAAAATACTTCAATAGCAATACGTATATGGATGTATATATTCAAATAGTCATTTTATAAAAGAAATCATATTTGTAACATAAAGTTGTAATAATCAATATAATGATAATAATATAAATATAAATATTTATATTATTATTAATTAGTCATAATATCAATTCCAGTGATATAATAAATATACTTTCTCCAAACTTCACTGATCTTACAAATATCAATAACTGTAGGAAACTAATATTTGATATTATTTTAATATTCAAATATTAATATACAATAATAATGGTTAGATAATAGGTTTACTATAAATCATACTTTTCATATATATATATATATATATATATGAATCTGTATTCTTGATTTACTTAACAAAATAATAACAATAATAATTAAAATTACTTAATCATAATAATTTCCATATTAATATAAAATCAATTAAATATGTATTTTTATACTTGATTTAATATCTAATATTTTCTAGAAAATTAGACAGCACAACGGCTATAAAGTGGACAATTCCAAAATCAAAACCTGTATCAAAAATATATATATAATCCCAGACAGCCAGTAAATTACAGAAAATATTCCATATATCAATAATATATAATTATATACCATAAATACACATAATAACAATTACTCTAATCAATCACAATTAAATCACAATATATAGGTTAAAGAAATTATACCAAAATGATCGGGTTCCACAATAAGTCAAACGATGATTTTCTGAGACTCAAAACGTACTTCGGAACCTCGAACACTAAGTTTCGACCGTCGGTCTACGGTGGATCGCGGTGGCTCGTGGTGGGCCCACCACCCAACTATGGTAGATGTAGGAACAAGTTATTGGGTTTTGAAGCCCACAACACGAGGAACACGATGGTGGTGACGGATCGGGAAACGAATGCCCGAGGTGGCCGAATCGCAACTTTGAAGTCGCGGGGTGGCCGAACTTAAATCGAGTGGTTGAGGCGTTTAATCGGCGAGTGAGCTCTAGATTCTCGCGTGGGTCGATAGTTCGGAGGCCTCTGAATCCAACGGTCCGGCGCATATGTACACATCACCACCTAAGCTCTCCACTCAAGGCTGGATGAGCTTTTCATTCCCTTTACATGCACCACATAGCACCCATGAGCCAAAGTCTAGCAAGAAAACTCAATACTGCATGTATATAATATCAAATGATGATCATGATAAATCATACAAAGCTTATAGCCCTGAACAGATGAGTGAGTATCACTTTGTGGTTCTATTAACCATGATGGAGCGTATAGCTCTAATCAGATGAGTGATTTAACACTTGAGATTATTTTAAACCATAATGAGTGACTGACGAGCAAGTCACTACGGGGCTCAACACCCATAGCCATGTGAAAATTCAGTCACTTGGACCTTCTTGCCCTGACTCCAATCAAATGAGTGACTGCTGGGTAAGTCACTCGAGCTCAACACCCGTAGCCATGTGACTAAACAGTCACTGGGGCTCTCTGGCCCTGGCTCTAAGTGACTAGCCTTAGGCTAGACAAGTGCTTTTAGTTTTCATCGAACTTGAGGTCGGTCCGACATTAATGCTCGTTTGAGTCATTCAATGCAGATGTCGATTAGATCTAATCTTTGTCGGCTTGCGTTAAACACGCTAAGACCGTTCTTGACTTATTAGTCAATACCATGTGACCAGTGCTCAATACTACTGCTGAACTTGACTAATGAGTCACAACTTCACAGTTAATACTGACACTGTTTACCGAGTTTTTCGGAAACTACAATAGTAAAAGATAAGAGAGACTAAAGAGAAAGGGTTTAGAAGTTGTAAGCCAGATTTTTACGTGGTTGGGGCATTAATGAGCCTTAGTCCACGAGACAATTGTATTAGAGCTTAGAGAATCTATAACAATGGAGTTTTTTATCAGTTTCAGCAGAGTAACTGTATACACCCCAAAAATACATCCTTTCTCCAGTGCTCTGTTACATGTATTTATAGGTTCACAGGTGCACTGGGCTTAGGCCAGGCTGACCCGGGCCCAATAAAGGTATAAAAACTGCTGGCTTCTCTATCAGAAGCCTAATACAAAGGATTGAAACATAAGAGAAACACATTAATCTGAGCCCACTGGGCCAGCCCAAACCATATCTATCATGCAACAAATTGGAGCTTTGGTTTGGGCATCTCGAGTTACGAGGCCGATTCAGGGGACAAGATCGGTCAGAGTAGTGGCGGCGCAGGTTTGAACCAACAACGTACAATCCCAAGGTGGCCTTTTCTGCAGGTGAAACGTGGGGACAACTCCCACGCTTCATGGGACGAAGTCAAGGTCATGGATGCTTTATCCTGCCAACCATGGAGAACCAACCCGGGTTCGTTTACCCATGTCCTTCTCTGATCGTCGAGGTCCCGTACCGTTTACCATGGGCTCGGATCATTTACCAGGAGCCCGGACCGTTTACCAGACTTCGGGATTGTAACGTCCCAACTCCAGGGACGGGTGCTACGTGGTGCAGGTAAAGGCAAGAGGAAGCTGGACCATCCTTGAGTTGGAGAGCTTAGGTGATGATGTGTACATATGCAGCTGCTCGTCCGCCACGGCCAAGGTTTAAAGTGGAACTAGGGTTGAACCCTGTTTTGCCGCTTAGAACGGCCTGTTGTAAATATTTTCTGTAATAAACTCTGAAATTATATTTTCGGGATCCCAATGTATATACTAAACATTCTAGTGAAACGTTACACTCTAACCAAAATGTTTAATCCCTAAACTGCTGATCATACTTAGTTCACGATTTTGGCCAAATGACTCGATTAGCGAGTTTAGCACTGTTTACAAGGCACACCGTAATGGTCCCTGGAGTTGGGGCGTTACAACTTGGTATCAGAGCGAGCCAAGGTTTATGGTTCCTGAAGACAAGCTGGGCATGTACACTCATCACTGAAGATAGCTTCACTCAAGGAATGGTAATTATTTCTGTAGCTATGTGCATAGCTGTTCGTATAATATGTGAATGATTTACCTGTACATTGTATTAGGGAGCATGAGATTCTGATAGAGCCTGGCTCTTGACTATATGATTATATGCTCCGTGAATATATATATGTATGTGATCATATGATTGCCTGCTCTGTGAATATATATAATTGTGTTATTTGCATGCTGAGGTTGGAGGCATGGTTTGAGTATCGGAAGAGCAGGGATTATGAGTATGTATGAATGCCATGGGCATGGGTTGTAGCACTGCAAGTGGTTTATGATTGTGGTGTGGTAAGATTTATCCCGTGGGGGAAAGCCTTTGATATGGTTATTGTGACTAATAGGTCAAGTTATTGACTGCAGAATTGAATCAGCAGGTTTATATTCAAGGCAGATTATGAGGCCTGGTGATAGTTATACAGGGGCTGGGAGTTACGGCCAAGGTATCAGTTCTTCGTCTGCATCTCTGAATGTTCAGCAGACGCTTACAGATTTGCAATTAAGATTGCAGAGGCAGGAAGAAGATATTAGGTATTTGAAGCAACAGCGGAGTCTGTTGGGTGGTACCTCTTCCTTTCCTATGCCAGGGGTGGCATCAGTTACAGCTCAGCCAAGGGTTGAGAATAGATGGGAATTTCTCTGTGGAAGATTCCTGAAGTTTTATCCTCCAATCTTTGAGGGAGGCCTAGATCCATTCAGAGCTGAGCAATGGATGGGCATGATCAGCTCCATTCTTGATAGTATGGAACTGGTGGGTCACGATAGGGTGATCTGTGCTACATGTGTACTGCGGGATGATGCCCGGACATGGTGGGAGGTAGTATCCCAGACACGAGATACAGCTGTGATGGACTGGAAAGAATTTAGGCAGCTGTTTAATGAGAAGTATTACTATGATATGGCTAAGACTGCCAAGGTGAATGAGTTTCTGAATCATGCTCAAGGTAATGCATCAGTGACCGAGTATGTTACTAAATTTAATGAGTTGGCCAAGTTTTCCTTAGACATGGTACCCACAGAAGTGGCTCAGAAGGAAAGATTTATTCAGGGGTTGAATCCTGGAATAGCTTAGGGCATTAGAGTTGCCTCAGTGTATGAAGTCTCTACCTATGCTCAGGTGGTAGAGAAGGCTCTTTCTGTTGAGAGTATAGTAGTTGGGCAGCAGAGTGCTGGAGAGCATGGAGCCCAGATAGTGGTACCTCCACTTATTGGAGCAAGTAAGAATGAAAGCTGGAAGACTCGTCCAAAGTGCACTCGGTGCAAGAGGCATCATCTGGGAGAATGCCGAGCAAAGACATGTTTCTTATGTAGAATGGTTGGGCATCTTAAGAAGGATTGTCCAAGTCTAAGAGAGCTTAAGCAAAGGAGGATAGACAGCTCGACTCCAGCTCGAGTGTTTATTCCAGGGCAATCAGAGTTTGAGACTGAGACTAACTCGTCGGGGATGTCAGGTCAGTCTTCTAGTTCTAAGTTGTAAATTATGTTGTTTGGCTTTGGCGCCATGTTATTCTTTTGTTGGTATGTATATAGAGAAGGTATATTGATGGTATTTATAGATCACATGGTTATGTTGTGATGGGAAACGTAATACGGTATTGGCAATTTAAGAGATAAGTTGAGTTATGGCAAGGACTCATCAGGGATTCTGATAAAGCTGATTATGATAGGCTTTGGTTTGATCCAGGGTTTGGATTGGTTAAGTAATTAAAGAGCAGTCTTGAGTGGCAAAGAAAGTATAGTAATTCTTGCGCTTGTGAGCGGAAAGTCTTGTGACAATTGGCACTGTGCATGGATTCAATATGTTTATAATACCGGATGTGAGGGCTGGAGTTTGTGCAGGGAGGTGCATGGAAATCTTAGCCAGTGTGGTGGATACCACTTAGTTTGCGTTAGTGAAATCAGGACAGACTGGATTAGTCTGTGAGTTTTTAAATGTGTTTCCAGGTGGTCTGTCAGGCCTTCTTTTTATTAAAAGAAGATTGGAATGGTAATTGGTTTAGTACCAGAGATGGAATTAGATATAAACACTGTTTCGTGTGGCTCAGTGGGGTTATAAGAATTAAAGATTTAGTTGCTGAGTAAGATGGAACCCTTTAAGGTGGATCTTGGATCTGGTTAAGACCAGTTAGAGATCAGAGTGAGAAAATTATGTAAAGGATTGTGTTGGTATCAGATTAAAGCACTGCGAGTGCTGAGTATATTTTGAGAATTGGGTTGATGCTAAGTGTTTGTGAATCAGGTGAATATTGCATTCAAAGGTAGACTTGAATGGGATTTATGATCGTCTTGGACGATGGAATAGTGGTGTTTTCTCTGTGGAGAATTACCAAGAGTGAAGAGTGCCTTGGGGACAGGAGTGTCCATGAATTGTAAAGATATTTCAGGTGCCATGGGAAGAAAGTGCTAGGCCTTTATAGACCAGGATCAGTTAGTGGGTTGTTATGACATCCTAGTGATAAAGAAAAGTGATTGCCTATGCAACACGGTGATTAAAGAATCTGACCAGGACTGGGTAGAGTTTCTGGCGAGCCAAGTGGCCAGTTTATTGTTTGAGATTATTATCTCAAGAAAGATAAAAAGGAAAGATGGTTAAGTGAGCCATAGACGGGCAAGGTTGAATGGGAAGCTTTAACTGGACTAGCTAAAGGTTGTCAAGTGACAGACATGAATTTATGGTGATATAGACATCGGACCTGGGATCCGATGGACTTTGAGATTAACTAAGAGATTCTGGATGAGTCTCATGCTATTCTTTTATTCGTTTCATTCAGGCATTGTGAAAGGGTAACATGATATGGAAATCTTATGGTGATGGCCTGAGATGAAGGGGCATATATCGAGACATGTGTTAAGCTCTTACCTGTTAGCAGGTCGAGACAGAATATCAGAAAACAGCAAGGCCATTACAACCTTTGGGTGTTTCATAGTGGGAATAAGTGAGCATCGCGATGAGTTTCGCGGTGGGATTCCCAGGTTGATGGATCGGTATGAAATGGGCATTAAGTCATTGTGGACTGGTAGTCCAAGTGAGTTTATTTTATCAGTAAGGATAGGTGAGTAATACAGCTCACCTATATTTGGGTCTCCTTGTGAGAAAGATAGAGAGCCTTCATGGAACTCAAGGTCTATCTTATCTGATGAAGACTTTATTGTGACTTCCAGGTTTTGGAAGGGTTAGGAAGGCGATGAGTATATAAATGGAACTCAGTATAGTTTATCACTCTCAGACTGGTGGTAAACCAGAGAGAGAGGGTTATCCAATTATTATTGGAGGAACATCTTATAAGATAAGTGAGGAAATATATATATGTCTGGATCCTGAGGTGGTTCAGGGGATTTATGAGAATGTTGGAGCTTAAATTTTGGTTGCTCGCGTCTCAGAATAGACAGATCAATATTATTGAACTGGAAAGTAAGGATGTGGAATTCCAGGAAGGAGAATGTATCTTCTCTAAAGTATCACCATGGAAAAAGGTGAGGAATTAAGATAGGTTAAGCTCTGGTTCGCTTCATCAATTGGAACCTAATTGAGTCAGAGCAGGGTGAGTCTGAATTAGTTTTCCTTTTGGCACTGGCAGTTGTATACAGTGAGTTATGTGCTTCCATGCAGTGGGCATGGGCCGAAGGAACCTATGAGTTGAGTTGTGAGGATCTGAAGGTTAGGTTATGTATTCCGGTAAGGAATAGCCAGTTCAGATTGTGACATAAGTAATGAGGTTCTGTTGAGCAGAATGTACCTCAAGTTAAGGTAAGGCTATCGAAATACTGAAGTCAGGAAATGACTTAAGGAAAATTTATATCCAGTGAGTGGAACTCCGGTTCCGAGTTGTTGAGTAAATTTCGAGGACGAAATTTCTGTAAGGAGGGGATAGTTGTAATGCCCCAAATTTCCTAATAAGGTTTAGGACCTTGATTAGGAGGCCGGGAGGGCCATAAATGATTTATTATAGTATTTAATTATTATATGCATGTTTACGTGAATTATATTATTATATGACGGTGAATGCATGCATATGGGCTCATATGTTAACTATGAGGGTAATTTGGTAATTTGGCCACTGTGGGCGTAATTGTATATTTTGGGTGCATGATTGTGATTAATTAATATAGCCACGTTATAAGGTGGATTGGTTCGAGCTTATCGACATGAGACGATCATGAAATGTAAATGTTCAGTCTAGTCATAACGGGTTTAAGTTTGGGGCTCGGGGTGAGTCTCGAGGTGAAATTAATGATTAGAGCATTACCGGGAATTAAAGGGTAATGGGACATGATTTATTGGTATTTGGGAATATTGAGAATAGCGGGAATTGGAAAGCGTTAATTATGATTAACGGGATAAGCGGGAAGTACCAATTTCACCCTTGAAATGGTTTTAGAGGCATTAGGTGGCTTAAGGGTATTTTGGTCATTTGAAGGGATTTATATTACCCTTTAGTTGGCTGTAGAAGGATAAAGACTAAACAGAACCATCCTCATCTTCTCTTCCTTTCTCTCCCGTACAAGCTTCTCCCTTCACTTTTCTTTGATTTTTGAGAGGCCATCTTGAGGTTTTGAGCTAGGAATTCAAAGGGCTGAAGTTGTGGACCTGGTTTAGTTATTAAGGAAGGTTCAAACTGGTTTCAAGGTGAGTTTTAGACACTTGTTTCAGGTTATGCTCTATTTTGATCTTTAAATTTTCAGCCTTTGATTCTTGATGGAAGTATGGATTTAAAGGGGTTTTGATTGATGGTTTGGGTTTTGATGATGGGAGGTTATGGGTGATGTATGGAGGTTTAAATGAGTGTTTGGAAGAGGTTTTGGGCTAATTTGAGGGGCTGGTTCTAAGGGAAAACGCAGGGGAATTATGGTGTGCGTGCTGAGATTTCTGGGCATAAACAGGGTATTGAGCCGCGGCATGGCTGTGGTGCGCCGCGACTTAAGGCGTTTGGCAGGGGGAAACCCTCTCTGTTTCAGGGCGCGCCGCGGCGCAGCAAGGGAGGGTCGCGGCCCTTAAGGCCATTTTGACCAAAAACATGTTTTTAGCTTGGGGATTCAAGCCATAGGCCTCGAGGTTGGACCTAGTACCCGGTTAAGTGGTACTTGATGTCTCGGGGGCTGGGATTTGGTTTGGGAACCCTCGGTGATCATTTTTATTGATGATACCTTATATTTGGTTGTGACTAGGTGACCGCTAAAGGACAAAAAGTTGATCGTTCTCAAGGGTCGTTCTTTTAATTGTTCTAGCTTGACTTTGAGGTAAGAAAACTGCACCCTGTGTGTATGAGACATGCATGGCTATTATTGGTGTATGTCGGTTGATTATTATGTATGACATGCATGGCTATTATGAAGCATGTTGGTTGATTATTGAGTATGACATGCGTGGTTATTATTGATGCATGTCGGTTGATTATTATGTATGACATGCATAGCTATACTTGATGCATGTTGGTTGACTATGAAACGTGGCATGCATGGCTGTTATTGGTGCATGTAGGTTGACTATTAAACGTGACATGCATGGCTGTTATTGGTGCATGTTGGATTGCTGGATATATTGCATATGATGCATGAGAAACATGTGATTGGGACATGCTTTATATACTAAGTATGATATTGTTCAGAGCTTGAGCCTCTGTGTTTATGCATGGTCCTAATAGCACTAATACATGTTTAGTAAGCATGTTAAATGCCTCGTTTATGGATATGGAACATGAGATATATGATGGTGGCATGTCTTACTTGTAATGACACTGACTAGTCAGGGACCGACTCTAAAGTTGAGAATCACGCATTGAATGGCTCTATGGCATTAATGCTAGACCGACCCTAGGGTCGAAGAACTTATAAGCGCTTGCCTGGTCTATGACCAGATGTTTATAGCCAAGGTATATGACCCTGGTGACCGTTTGTCACATGGCTAAGGGACGTTGTCTATAGTTTCGACTCCAGAGTCGTGAGGGAGGTTATGTTGGTGACTAATCACCTTGCACCTGTCCTAATCGAACTTATGAAAGGATCATTTATCAGTTAAGCCCTAGTGACCCTATCGTCACATGGCTAGAAGGAGCGATGCTCATTATTGTGACTTTTGGCTATTGCACCTATTTGCTTGGACTGATAGTCCTGAATGGTTATTATGATCGTTGTTGATATTATATCAAGCTTTATTGGGTTTTCTTGCTGGGCTTCGGCTCACGGGTGCTACGTGGTGCAGGTAAAGGCAAGAGGAAGTTGGACCATCCTTGAGTTGGAGAGCTTAGGTGATGATGTGTACATATGCAGCTGCTCGTCCGCCACGGCCGAGGTTTAAAGTGGAACTAGGGTTGAACCCTGTTTTGCCGCTTAAAACGGCCTGTTGTAAATATTTTCTGTAATAAACTCTGAAATTATATTTTCGGGATCCCAATGTATATACTAAACGTTCTAGTGAAACGTTACACCCTAACCAAAATGTTTAATCCCTAAACTGCTGATCATACTTAGTTCACGATTTTGGCCAAATGACTCGATTAGCGGGTTTAGCACTGTTTACAAGGCACACCGTAACGGTCCCTGGAGTTGGGGCGTTACAGCCCACACCTCCGTGAACGGTTTCGGGGCCTGGAGCGTAGCCCACATCAGTGCGGGGGCTACGCTCCCGCTCCATGATTACTTCGTGCGGTTCCTGACATTCGTGGGGATCGCACCCTTCCAGCTTCTGCCCCAAGCATACCATTTGCTTGCGGGATGGCGCGTCTTCTGCTTCGCGAGGGAGATCCCAGAGCCGACCCCCGCAGAAATCTTGTACTTCTACAAGATGGAGCCGCAGGTCAACGTCAAGGACAAGACCCTGGACGACTTACAGGCTCAAACCGCGGGGCAACTACCCTGCTCTTACCAGCACCTGGAAGCATCCCCCGGACGTCTGACACTACTGGTTCATGACGTTCGGGTTCCTCACAAAGAAGAACCCCACATTGATGCTGGACTTCCAGCGAGTGGGTAAGTGGTTTCCCGTCCTTTTTCCTTGTCTTTGTCCTCTTTTCTTCCTCTTTTTCTTTTAGTCTCACCACATCATCTCGGGTGGCAGGACCCTTTGCCCAGACTCCCCTCACCCAGTTCATCCTGGATCAGAAGAAGCTTTACTTCGAGCTAAGCGTGGAGGATCTGGACGTGGGAGGTTGTGTCAACACTGACAACCTCTGAGTGATCGGAATGCTCACGGCCCACCAAACGATCCATGCCCTGAGCCTCCGGGGGATACAATGCGAGAAAGACCCTGCGCTGAGGGAGGAGCTGGCCCTGGAACACATCAGGGCCGTAGAGGCTGCGGCGTTGGCGGACGCAGCCAAGCGAAAGAGGGACCAAGCCCAGCCGAGGGAGGCGGCCACCTCTGAGGAGCTGGAAGCCTTCTTCGACGAGGAACAGCCGAATACGGGGACCCCCAGGGCTAGCGTATCAGGGCGAGGTAGCTCACCTATGATTTTGACTTATGCTCCCCAAGTTAGGGACCGAGGCCCCGTGTTCGGAGTTGATGGGGAAATGAGACCTTCGTCTCCCATTCCTGTAGGCTCAGAAGTCCTCTGGGTTTCTCCAATACGGAAAATTTCTACACCCGGATGACATGGGGGACCAAGTCTACTCTTTCGCGTTAGATGAATTGAGTCAGGTCTGGGGCCTAAATAAGGGTTCATCCCGGGTCACTCTTAGTCTTGACTTCCTTGTTTGCTTGTTAATTGTACTAACTCTTTTTTATTTGTGTTTATTTCAGAAGACTCCAATATGTCCGACCCCGTGGATAAGATAAAGTAGCTCCTCGAGACCCGGGCTGCCAAGGCGAGGGCCGCGACCAGGAAGGCTGCCAAGAAAGCGTCTAAGGAGACGCCAGGGCCGGAGCTTCAACCTAGCAATGAGACACTAGGGTCGGAGCTTCAACCCAGCAAGCCGACCCTGGTGTTCGGAATGAGTTTCCTAATTCGCAGCGGAATGGTGGTGAGGATGGCCCAGTGTACAACAAAAATTTTGTAACATATTTAAACTACCTTTAAATATGCGGATCCATTAATATACATACATTAATCATAAGCAAGATAATAATAGAAATCATACCTCTTGAAGCCTATCAAGTGTCCTTGCTATCTTTTCGTATTTAGAACGATCTTCCTATCCAAGTCGCTCCCACGTACTCACACCAAGATCTTCCAAAGCGTTCTCTACACCTCAAGAAGTGTGTGGGCACTTAGAGAATGAAGGATAGTTTATTTGTGATTCTACTTAATGTACTCAACACACAAGATCAAGAGAATAGGCCTAAGAATTGTTTCTTTATTTTTCAGGGAGAGAAAACTATCGTTCTATTTTTTCACAGAGCGAATGTTCTGAGTTGTCTCACATATCTGAATATTTTTCTAATTAGTCATACTTAAAAGAAAATATTCAAATTTTAAAAATAAATCTGTAACCATTTTACAATTTACTTTTTAATTAATTAATTATTCTATTAATGAAAAAACTCAAAAACCAATTATTGAATTATCCATTAATTAATTAAATAAAAATGAAAATCCTATCCCTGAAATTTGCCCTACACGCCACACACAGTCCATGAACTGTGTGTGCACATGTAGTCTCCCTAATTTTAGGGATGTTGGTTTTTCAATTTTTATTTAATTATTTATTCAAACTGCTTTGTCAATAAGATCTAACAACCTGATAACTAATTCAAATTTGAATTCAAAATTAATTATCTTTTTAATTAATTATCAAATATAATTAATTATTTGAATAAATATTAATCTTTTAAATTCAAATCCAATTTGAACTTATCAGATTATTATCTCCCACTCAAATAAAGATATTTAATTAATTCTACTAATTAATTAAATCCAATATTTTCGAAAATAAATATTTAATTTATTATAATTTCGAAAATTATAATTAATTAATTATTTAATTAAATTTCAAAATTAATTTAATTATTTAATATAATTTTGAAAATTATACAATAATTAAATATTAATAAATTTTTTTAACTACAACTAATTTGTAATTAATTAATTAATCGCTATTATCATATAATTACATATTTCGCCTGAAGAACAAATTTCTTCTTAAATATGTCTTTAAACTATTTTTCCCTTCATATCAACTCTTACCTTGAACAGTGTTGATAGAGCCGCTATGGGGACCTATGGACCTATAATTCCAAACTCTAATAAATTTGAGATTATTAATTAAACTCTTTAATTAAATAATCTTAATTTATTAATCTCATGATTATTCCACTATTAATATGAGACTGCACTCTTGTAATTATAGACATTTCATTTACTGAGTACTTTATAATCATAAAGCATCCATTGATATAATCATTGCATACAACTTGACCCTCTAATAATGATTCATAATTAATCGGGAATAAAATTATCGTTTTACCCTTTTAATTATCTCTTGTTTTAAGTACCATTGACTTTACTAGTGAATGTTAATTCATAACTAAATTATGAATTTAAGCTCAATAACCTTTCAGTCCCAAAAGTCAACCCTTAAGAGAACCATCATTCTCTTGCGAGAAGGCATAGATTCCATATCTGTATACTATGTCCCCGACCATCTACATTAATGAGTTCCCAAAACAAAAGTTTCTAGCCTGATCATTCTGACAGACCCTAACAAGTGAATCAAAGAACTCATATAACATAAACAGGAGTTCATAGTAACTTCAGGATTAAGATCTATTTGTATATGATCATCAGTTGATATATTTAATTAATACTTCGAACCAGTATTTAACTAAGTATTAATAAACATATCTGGTCCAGTTCTATATATTCTCTAATATATAAAGCACCTCCACTAAAGTGTCTTACCACACTAGTGATCCGGATCTAGATCACATGTATTCATAATACTAGTGGACCGTACTTGCAGTAATTAATCTAAAGATTCCATAACTTTATTTTACTGCGAACTATTCAAGTTCATTTATCTCAAACACAATCCTCCAATACCAATACGTGTTTGAGATCACATATATGAACTTAGGACTTTTCTTGATATTTACATAATATTATCACGGAATAATATAGTTCATAAAATATATGCATAACAAATTCAATTTATTTATTTATTTCATAAAACAATGTCTGCTACATATGCTTTCAGGGCACATTTCCAACACCTGGCAGCGGTTCCAATCACGGCCGTTGACCCGGCCACTGTCCCTGACCTTCTCGCTCACCCCCTGGTGATTAACCTGGAGCTGGAACCAACAGCAAGCCAGAGCTCCGGGAAAAGAGCCGCGGACTTGGACGCGGAGGAGGCAGAATCAAGAAACAAGAGGGCCCGGATGAGGCGGGCTGGTTCAGCTGGGGAGTCGTTCGGAGAGAGTCACGTTGCCGCTAAAGACCTTCCAGCAACACCGACTCTTCCCGTTCACCCGGCCTTACCTGAGGAGGGGGAGGTCGTCTTGCGAGACGATCAGTCCAAACTCATTTCCCGGACCTGGGAGAGTGGCCGGGAAAGGAGGGATGAGGTTTACAAGGCCTTGACGATTTGTCGTCAGGTAGAATTCGCTGATCGCCCGGCAGCCTTCAGTGCCCCTCAGCCAATCGTGGATCGGCTGGTTGCCGAGACAGTTTTTGGCCCCAAGCTGGGGCAGGACACGGCCCCGTTCGCGGCGGGTCTGTTGGATCAAGTGGGGAACACCATGTCCAATCTCCAACTGAAGCGATATGCCACCATCGCCAACCAGGACATGCTGTTCATTTCCCAAGCTCTCCACCACCAAGCCACCGCTGTAAGTTTGCTTTGCATATTTTCTTTCTCCTTTTCCTTGCTCAGTAAGGACTCTTCTAACTTTGCTTTGTTCCAGGGTGCTCTATTACCCCCATCGGAATGCCGACCTGGTGGCCGAGGCTGCCATTAAGATGGAGACGCTCCAGCTGGAGCTGGAGGCGATCGTGAATCAAAGAGAAGCCGCCAAGGAGGCCTTGGCTAAGGAGACAACCCAGGATAAAGTGTCCCTGGCCAATGCGGTTGCTCAGGCTGAAGCGGACCGTGCGGAGTTCGACCGGGTCAAGTTTCTGCTTGAAGAGGCTCTGTCCCGGAAATAAGCCAAGGCTGGTGAGCGGATGGCCAATCTGGAGGTGGAGCTTCTCCGAGTAAAGGCTTCACAGGAGGCGGCTGTGACTCAGTCCATCTAGGACCGGGCGAGGGTCAAAGGTATGGAGGCCCGGACCCATGAGCTAGATGGCTTGCTTCACAAGGAGGTGAAGGCGCACGAGGACACCCGCCGCGAAAAAGAGCAGGCAGACAACATGCTGGGCGTTACCTTTGATGAGGCCATCTATATGGCCTGGGTCCAGGACGAGAACATGAACCTCCTGGTCTATCCTGACCCTGCCGCGAAGAGAGCCGAAATTGAGGCCAAGGAGAAAGCTGACGCGGAGCCCCTGGATGATGAAGAGGCGGATGGAGCCATCCCGGAGGCATCAGGACCTGGCAAAGTCTAGACCTAGACCTTCTTTTTGTTTATAATTTTGCAATATTTTTACGGACGCGCATGCGTCTAAGACAATTTTGGGTGTTTTATCCACTTTATTTTTTGCTTATTGCTTTCCCGTTTCCACCCGCTAAGCTTTCACTAAGTGTGTCACCATCGTGCATGAATGAGCCGAGTGTTTGGTCCCAGTTCCAATGGACTAGATTATTCCTGACTTTAATTTATCAACTCACTTTAATCCTGTTGCTCAGGATCCAACGACCTGGGCCATTAGGGAGTTGATAATTATCACTGAATCTACTCGTCCAATCCCCAACTTTGCAAATCTGACGGTCTGGACCATCGGGATTTAGCGATTAGCTTATTTTGAAACCTAGACTAGGTTCTCACGGCCTGGGCCGTTTACACCTAGGACCCACGCCCTAATAGTCGTGAGTTATTGTGGAAGCTACGCAAACGGGTACTTGGTTGTTTGGGGCCGTGCATGGTCGACCGACAGTTAGGATATGGGCTAGCCCATACGTCCTACTGGATATTTTTACCCCCCGGATAGCGTTCATCTGGGGCGAGACCATGCCTGAGCCTTGGTCCTTTTTATCATACCCCTGGATAGCGTTTTTCCGGGGGAAGGGGGACCAGGCCTAAGCCTTGGTCCTTTTTATCATACCCCCGGACAGCGTTTGCCCGGGGCAGGACCAGGCCCGAGCCTTATGTCGAACGGGGTTTGTACCCCCCAGACCTTGCCGGTCTGGGCTGGGACTGGGCCTGAGCCCTGTGTCCCACATGGTATTTGTTCATACTAGAGATACCCCCCAAGTGAGCAAAGACTGGTCTTGGGTCACTTGATTAGGAAAGCAGATTGGAATTTTCATTGTTTGATAATATTTCTTTATGACGTTTTGTACACGCCATTTTTATTATTCAAGGAATCACCCTGAGGAGTACATTGTTTACAACGAAAATATAAAACTGGA
Source organism: Humulus lupulus (assembly GCF_963169125.1). NCBI lineage: Eukaryota > Viridiplantae > Streptophyta > Magnoliopsida > Rosales > Cannabaceae > Humulus > Humulus lupulus. The sequence goes on along the minus strand of NC_084800.1, from coordinate 24,908,667 downwards.
ACATGCTCTCCTGACTACTGATAGTACTTACGGAGATGCTCCGCGTTCCAGGCTCTTGGGACTTCCGTGCCATCGAGCCGTTTTAAACGGTATGTTTCAAGGCACATTTCGTGCTGGATTTCGTACGACCCTTCCCAATTCGGGCCCAGAACCCCTACTCCCGGATCTTGGGTTGTAGGGAAGACTCTTCGCAGGACCAGATCGCCAGTTTTGAACCTCCGGCTTTTTACTTTCGAGTTAAAATGTCAAGTGATCTTGCCTTGGTACATCTTCAACTGAACTTGTGACTCTTCCCGGATCTCCTTGATGAGATCCAAGGACTCCTGGAGTAAGGCGTGGTTCTGAGCGGGATCGTATGCGTCTCTTCTGTGGGACGGGATGGCCGTTTCAACAGGGATGACGGCTTCGCACTCGTACACCATGGAGTAAGGAGTGTGCCCGGTAGACATCTTTTCGGTGGTCCGGTAAGCCCATAACACACGGGGCAACTCTTTGGGCCACTTGTTCTTGCAGGCTTGGAGCTTTTTCTTTAATGTTCCTTTCAAGATTTTGTTGACGGCCTCTGCTTGCCTGTTCGCTTGAGGCCTGGTGACTGCGAAGAAACTTTTGACGATACCATGTCTTTCACAGAAATTCGTGAAGTGGATGTTGTCGAACTGCTTTCCGTTGTTGGATACAATCTTGTAGGGGAGCCCATATCGACACACAATGTTGTTGATGATGAAATCCAGGGCCTTCTTCGAGGTGATTGTACTCATGGATTCTGCTTCACCCCACTTGGTATAGTAGTCGACGGCCATGATGGCGTACTTCACCCCTCCCTTCCCGGTTGGGAGCGATCCTACTAGATCGATTTCTCACACCGTGAAAGGCCAGGGGCTTGTCATCAGAGTTATTTCTGTTGGAGGGGCCCGCGGGACATTTGTGTACCTTTGGCACTGCTCGCACTTGCAGACGTAATCAATACAGTCTTTCTTCATGGTTGGCCAGAAATATCCTTGGCGCAAGATCTTTTGGACAGATTGAGTCCGACTGTATGGTCTCCGCAGAAGCCTACGTGCACTTCATGCATGATTGCGTACAGTTTGGTCCTAGATATGCATCTGAGGTATGGCATGGATAACCCTCTGTGGTAGAGCTTTCCATCCATCATGACGTATCTGTGGACCTGGTACTGAAGCTTCCTGGCTGCGGCCCTGTTCGCTGGCAACCCGCCGGTTGTCAGATAGTGGATAAGGGGTCCCATCCAGGATGTGGAGTGGTCAATGGCGTTGATCGCAGAGACTTGAATGCTTGGGATGGGGAGATGGTTGACGGGGACCAGTCCAGACAGCTCCGCCTCGGCATCGGTGGCCAATTTTGCCAGTGCGTCCGCGAACACATTTTGTTCCCTAGGGATCTGTCGGATGGAGTGCCTTTTGAACGTTTGCAGCATTTCTCTTGTCTAAGTCACGTAAGCCGTCATCTTTTCCCCTTTGGTTTGGTATTCTCCCGAGACTTGCCTAACAACCAACTGGGAATCGCTATAGATCTCCAGGTTCGCGGCCCCCACTTCCCGGGCCAAACGCAATCCGGTCAGCATGGCCTCGTTGTTCAACACCTTGAAGTGGAAGCGCAGAGCGTTTTGCAACTGGTGCCCTTGTGGCGACACTAGGATGATTCCGGCCCCTGTTCCATTTTCATTCGAGGCTCTATCCACGAACACCTTCCACATGGGCGCCGCGGGCTCTGCGGGATCGTCCCCTTCGGTGATCCCGGAGCATTCCATGATGAAGTCGGCTAGGGCTTGCCCCTTGACTGAGACTCTAAGAACGTAAGCTATATCGAATTGACTCAATTCCATGGCCCACTTCAAGAGTCTTCCGGATGACTCGGGTTTTTGCAACACTTGCCGCAAAGGGTGATTGGTCAGAACTTTTATGGTGTGGGCCTGGAAGTAAGGCCGGAGTTTCCGGGACACCACCAGTAGACAAAATGTCAACTTTTCAATTAACGGATACCTTGACTTCGCCCCCAATAACCTCTTGCTCAAGTAGTACACTGGGAGTTGGGTTTTCTCGTCCTCCCACACTAGTGCGGCGCTGATCGTGTGTTCGGTCACGGCCAAATAGAGGTATTGAGGCTCCCCATCCACCGGTTTCGCCAATATCGGTGCACGGGCTAGGTGATCTTTCAACTTTTGAAAAGCTTCTTTGCACTCGACTGACCATTCGAAACGTTGGCTTCCCCGAAGAACATTGAAGAACGGGATGCACTTGTTCGTGGCCTTTGAGACGAAACGGCTTAAGGCGGCTAACCGCCCGGTCAGACTCGAGACGTCTTTATGGTTCCAGGGAGAGGGCATTTATATCAGTGCCTTGATCTTGTCCGGATTGGCTTCTATTCCCCGAAAACTCACTAAGAAACCCAAGAACTTCCCGGAAGCCACACCGAAAGTGCATTTTTTGGGATTCAGTTTCATCCCATACTTTCGGATGACCGCGAAGGCTTCATCCAGGTCGTCAGAATGTTTCCCGGAGGTTTTGGATTTGACCAGCATGTCGTCAATGTAGACTTCCATGTTTCGCCCCAGCTGGGCCCGAAACATTCGGTTGACGAGCCTCTGATAGGTGGCTCCGGCGTTTTTGAGCCCGAAAGGCATGACGATGTAGCAGTATACTCCTTTGTCGGTTTGGAAATTGGTATGCTCCTAGTCTGTTACATGCATAGAGATCTGATTGCAGCCGAAGTAAGCATCCATGAAACTCAAGATCCCGTACCCGGACGTCGCATCCACCTCCACCATCTGATCGATCCGGGGAAGCGGGAAACAATCTTTAGGGCAAGCCTTGTTGAGATTCGTGAAATCGATGCATGTCCTCCAGGTCCCGTTCGGCTTTGGTACCAGGACTGGGTTGGCTAGCCATGCGGGGTATATAGCTTCGCGGATGAAGTTGATCGACGATAGCTTTTCGATCTCCAGCTTGAGGGCCTAGGCCCTCTCCGTTCCCAAGGGCCTTCGTTTTTACCGGACCGGGGTCGCATCTTTGTCGATGTTCAAGGCATGGCAGATGATGTTACGGTCGATCCTCGTCATATCTGAATGAGACCAGCCTAGGATATCCTGGTTCTCCTTTACTTGGGCGACGATGGCGGCCTGGACGTCTGCTGGCAGATTTTTCCCGACTTGGATTAACCTGGTTGGGTCGGTGTCACTAATGCACAACTCATCAATCTCGTCCATGGGCTCCAGGACGCGGTCGTCTCCTATCCTCGGGTCCAGCTCGTCCTCCTCCCAAACAATTCTTCAAGCTGGAGGAGGTGGAACCAGACCGACGACTCCCTCAAAGGGTTCCTCTCGGACCATGTAGATTGGCCGGGTGGACACGTGATAACATTTTCGGGTGCTCTTTTGATCTCCCCGAACTGTTCCCACCCCTTCATTATCGCAAGGGAACTTCATGCAAAGATGACGGATGGAGGTGATAGCCCCGAACTCGACTAATGCGGGCCGACCAAAAATGACATTGTAAGCACTGGGGCAATCCATTACTATGAACGTGCAGAACTTGAATGAGCGCTGCAACTCGCTCCCCGATGTTACGGGCAACTGGATTTTTCCCATAGGGAGTATCGCCTCCCCGTTGAAGTCGTAGATCTGGGTTGGGCATGATGCTAGATCCGCTTCGGTCAAGCCAGTCGCGGTAAAGGCGGGCTTGAACAGAATATTGATGGAGCTTTCGTCGTCCACCAGCACCCGGGACACCAGTTTATTGGCGATCTGGGCGTCTATGACCAGAGGGTCATGATGCGTTCGTGAAGGTGATAGGGAGGTTCATCAGCCTCGGGCATTGAGTCGGGGCCTGGACCAGAGCGCACACCTCCTGATCGTGGTCGAGCTCGCTAATGTAGCATTTTTTATCATTCCTAGACGGCCCTCCTAGATGAGGCCTGCCCGAGATGGTGGCCACTTGGCCATCCACTCGGGGGGTGCTGTCGGATGGATAAGGCATTCCAGGTCTGGGTGCTTACACAGCGGGGACCCCCTGAGGGGCCTGTGCTACCAGACCCTTTGCGTATCCTCCCTGAGGGGGATATGCTCCAGGTGCACCCGGGACCGTGGATTGTCCGGGGACTGCTGACAGGCCTGGGACACCCACGGGCATCCTGACCCACTGGTGGAGATGCCCCAACTTAATCAAATTCTCGATCTCATCCTTGAGCTGTCGGCACTCTTCAGTCATGTGGCCCACATCCTTATGGTAAGCACACCATTTGCTGGTATCTCTCGGATTCCTCCTCCTTTAAACATGGGGGTAGGCTTCTGGAAATGAACCGCCCTTTCTGTGGCCAATAAGATGTTCTCCCTGGTGTCCACCAAGTTGGTGTACTCTGAATACTGGGGCTCGTAGCCCCTCTTGCCTTTCTTAGCTGGCTCAGACCGATTTTGGCCCTTGCCGGATCTCTTCCCCCAAGAGGGGTTTACACTCGCCTCAGTTCCCCCTGCCTGGGATGGCTGGGCTCCGATGAGGGCAGTGTTGTACCCAACCGGTGCGGCTCCATATCCAGAAAAAGGGGCGCACTGGACCGGGGCATATCCTGGGGAGGCAGGACCACACACCGTGGGCGTGGTGAAGGTTATCCCGGGCGCGGCCGGCGATCTTGGGGCAAGCGGGGGAGCGAGGTATTGCTGCACCGGAAACTGCACCCCGTATCCTGGAAACGTTTGGCCATTAGGCTGAGGTGTCAGCTGCCATCCGAACACTTGAATTTGGGCCTCTTCCCAGTTGATGAATCCTTGGGCCCTCTTTATGAACTCCTCTAGGGTAGCCGCCTTGCTACGCTGCATATCATCCCAGAGGGGGGACCCAGCCCGGATTCTGGACTGCAGTGCCACCAGGCGTTTCCTATCATCCACCTTGGTCTTGGAGGCCTCTTCGGTGAAACACTGGATGTAGGCTCTCAGTGTCTCCACGGGGAGCTGTTTAATGTTGGCGAGGGCACTAATTTGCATGTCCATTCTCATGGCGGCCACAAACTGTTTGCAAAACACCGACTGTAGTCCTGACTAGGATTGGATGGATCTTGGCTTAAGTCTCTTCCACCATTCTTCTACGGGGCCACCTAGAGTGATCGAAAAACAGAGGCACTTGTCGTCGTCACTAACATGGGCCGCATTCATTAGTCAGTTATACCGGGACAAATATCCCTGGGGTCAGTGTTCCCGGTGTAGGCAGTTAGGCTCGGCATCTTGAATCCCTTGGGGAGCATGGCGCCCAGAAAGTGCCTCGCACAGGGCTCTTTGTCCTCCTCAACGGAATCGGTGTCCGCTCATTCCTGTTTGCGGACCAAGCGGTCCGTGACCTTTTTCAAGGCGACCAACTACTCCATGAGCTGCCTGGCCATGCCATCTTCTAGGGGAACCCTCTCGTTCCTCCTGTCGTTGATGTTGTTCCTAAGGTCGTCATCTCGGGGGTGGATCTTTTCCTTGCGGGCTCGTTCCTTCCGAGCATTCAGCCCATCGCGCAGGTCTACCCGGGACGTATCGTCCCCAGAGCTAAGGGCATGATGCTCGTGTTATATTATTTCATATAATATAATACTAGATTAAATAATGTGACAAAATGTGATTTGTCACACCTTGTAACATATTATTGAGAGTCAAAAACTTGGACACATGTGTGTGTCCAAATGTGACATATTTTGGAGTTACAAAATCAGTTACAAATTTGTAACTCCCAAATATTACCCAATAATGTGTATATTATATGTTACACATTTGAAATTGGATTTCATAAAGCCATATGAGAAATGGCTGATAGAGATGTGATTTTAACTCCCATATTGTGTATGGAAGTTACAAAATCAAGTGGGAATAAATTGGAACGTTTTGGAAAAAACTGAAAAAACTTGTTGCTGAACTTGACTGAGCACCGCGGCGCTTGGAACATGCGCCGCGGCCCTAGTGGCTAAACTTGACTGAGCACCGCGGCGCCTGGAACAAGCGCCGCGGCCCTAGTGGCTGACAACTTCTTTGAATTTCGGTTTTTATCCAATTTTGAACGTTTCCAACAGCCAAGTAACTCCCAAATCTCTATTTTAATTCCATAAAACATCCAATTAAACATTGGTAACAGCCATGGGGGTTGGTGGAATTTGAAATTCAAAGGGGTATCTCAAACTCTATAAATAGGAGCCTAATGCTCACTTGTATGACACACCATTTTTCATCCACAAAGCACTTGGCTGAAAAATACACCTTAAGGCTTGATAATTCTAGAGAGCTATTTCCTAGAGAGATCCCTTAGTGCTTAGAGAATAGGGGGAAATAAGCTTTTGGACAAAGGTCTTGAACCTTGTTCAAGTTGGTGATCCCCACTACTCTACACTTTGGTTGTGTGAGAGTTTATTTGTGTTTTCATTCTTTTGATCTTGTTGATCTTATTTACTTGTATTATTATTGTTTTGAGTTTGTAATCTTCTTCTCCTACATCTTTCTAGTTACTTGTATTTTGAGCAATTGAGTTGTAATATTTATTTAATCAATTACCTTGTCTATTGTATTTTTGCATAGAGTTGTATTTGGTTTTTCCATAATTCCGTTGAGCAATAATATATATTCTCTAACAGCTCGTTGTTACGCGGGCGCTCCTAGCGGCTTTTGTTCACTGAAGCGCTGGGATGTAAAGATCTCTCCCGTCCGGCTTGCCCTGGGGCATACCGGGGACTAGTACCCTGTGGCCGCGTCCCTTGCGGATTGGTCGGGTGGCCCTGTCCTGGGACGGGGCGCACCTTCTCTTTCCTAAGGAGCGGCTGGGGACGGGTCCCGGCTATCTAGACGGGAGGGTTTTTCCTCTAGGTGTTTGCCCTGGCTTTCTTTTTCTCTCGGTCCGGGTTTCCTGGGCCTTGCTCAGGAGCCGGTCCCGGAGGAGGGGTTGGCACCGTGTCCTCAGGGGCGCCGGTTCTAGCCTGCGAAGCGGGCGATTGTGCTCCCGGAGGCGGGCCAACCAGAGGATTGGTCGCCAAACCCTGGGCGGCTATGAAAGCCTGCAAGACTTGGAGGGACTCTTGCATCCGGCGAGACGCCTCCACCTGCTCAGCAATCCTGGCTTCTTGGTCCAGGACCTGCTGCCTCAGTCTAGTCACCTCCTGATCATCCTAGTTGGGGTCCACTCCTGGGATCTTGAGATCCTCAGCTTAGTCGTGGTATTCCCCCTCATTCTCCTCCTCTTCCTTGTAGTAGTCCTCCTCGTACTCCGCTCCACCTTCATAGTTCTGCGACTCGTCAGGCTGGGACATCTGATGGGGAGTGTCCTCAGGTGGACTTTGAGGAAGAGGTTGGGTGGGCAGTGGCTCTCCATTGCCCTGTTCTGGGTTAGTAGGGTCGAAAGTGGTGTGTCTTGTGTTCACCATTGTTGTAGAGGTTTGATGTCAACACTAGCTTTTTCAGGCTCTTAATGAAAGCACCAAAATGTTTACCGAGTTTTTCGGAAACTACAATAGTAAAAGATAAGAGAGACTAAAGAAAAAGGGTTTAGAAGTTGTAAGCCAGATTTTTACGTGGTTGAGGCGTTAATGAGCCTTAGTATACGAGACAATTGTATTTGAGCTTAGAGAATCTATAACAATAGAGTTTTTTATCAGTTTCAGCAGAGTAACTGTATACACCCCAAAAAGAGATCATTTCTCCAGTGCTCTGTTACATGTATTTATAGGTTCACAGATGCATTGGGCTTAGGCTGGGCTGACCCAGGCCCAATAGAGGTATAAATATTGTTGGCTTCTCTATTGGAAGCCCAATACAAATGATTAAAACATAGAGAAATACATTAATCTGAGCCCACTGGGCCAGCCCAAACCATATCTATCATGCGAAAAATTGGAGCTTTGGTTTGGGCATCTCGAGTTACGAGGTCAATTCAGGGGACAAGATCAGTCAGAGTAGTGGCGGCGCAGGTCTGAACCAACAGCATACAATCCCGAGGTGGCCTTTTCTGCAGGTGAAACGTGGGGACAACTCCCACGCTTCATGGGACGAAGTCAGGGTCATGGATGCTTTATCCTGCCAACCTGTAGAGTCCAAGAACTTTACTTAGCTAAGTTAGATAGTAGTATAATAGTAATAATAGTATTATCTTTATGACTGTGGATTTTTGGTTCAGACCGGGATTTATTTGGACACTCATAGTAGTACTTGTAGATTTTCTAAGTTTAACCTATAGTTTAGGAATATTAATTTTAACCTAAGGTTTGATTTATATGACTGATATTGAGGATAATATTTATTATACTATAAGGTTTAGATAAGAACCAATAAGATAATAGCACATGTTATGTATAGGTTTATTAATGATTAAGTATTTTGAGGATTAAATTTATTAAGGGTAAAATTTGAATACTCTAAGGTCAGTCAGCAGCTTTGAAAACGTTAAAAGGCTTAGTCAAGGCTGTTTACTCAATTCAAATTAAGCTAAAAATGTGTAATTTCGTGTTTAAATAATCAGCGTATGCCGATATATCGCAGCTATGGGGGGCGATATATTGCAGCATGAAGATATGAAAAACACAAAACGTTGCACGATTGCCTCGGGCATACTGGCCCAGGCGATATATCGCCTACAGGGGGCGATATATCGCCCCTCTCAGCATATTTTGAAAGTTTTCAAAAACGTTTTCCATTCAAACCTTCAACCTCTTGATAAGTCTAGCACCTTTCTGAACGAGTCTTCAGCCTCTGCTGAACGATAATTCAAATTATTTTCACTTAAAAAGCCATTATTTTTATTCAAGTTAAATGAGATCTTTTCATTCCTAAACTCTATAAATAGGACCTAGTACCCAGCCATTTATTCATTTATTACTCTAAGTTCAGAGGCTGCAAGTTGCTAGGTGAGTGTGAGAGTGTAAACACTTGGGTTGGCAATTATAAGCTTGATCATTATAAGCTTATCAAACACTTGGGGAAGTTAGGTTTATTCACATTTCAGTTCAAGGTTTAGATTGATCATATAAGTCTTCAAGGTATTTCCAAACTCTAGTCCATTTCTGTATTATGTTCTTTAAGTTCTCATAGTCTTCTACTCATTCTAACCTTATTCTTATTCTTGGTAAGGAAATCCAAGTTCTTAAGCACAAGGTTTTTGGTAAGTATATAGCATAGATCCTTCTTCACTTTCCTCCCTTTTCTTCAATATACTCACCATATTTTAAATGGTTTTTAGGAGTGTTCCAAGGTCCCAAATCAGTTCTCATATCCCGGTTATTTTGGTAAGGAAAATAGGATAGGATTTATGTGTTATATGATTTTGTATGTTATCTTATGATTTTATGTTATGTAATATGTTATGTTAAGTATGTTTGTAGACTTGGGCATATGACCTATACAACGAACAAGCCCCAAATAGATTATGGGCATATGACTTGCTTAGCTAGCAAGACCCCACTAATCTAATGGTCATATGACTTTTTAGTTTATGGGACCCCAAGTAATAATGGCCATTATAGTATGTATGTGACATAAGTGTTATGGTATGTTTTTATGTTGCATTATGAATTTTTATGTATATGACTATATGTTAGATTTTCCTTGCTGGGCATTAGGCTCACTCCTTTTTGTTTATATGTGCAGGAAAATAGTTCTAATGGCGGGAAAGGTTCTTGGAAGCTTAGGGAATGTGTATTGAGGCGGAATGGATTCAAAGAACCGAGAGTTTCGATTTGAGGATGTAGTTTTTGTTTCTTATGGTTTTTATATGTATTATTCTGCATTTTGTTATGTAATCTCTTTTTAATTATCATTATGTCATGTTTTGATTTTAAAACAATGGGATCCCATATCCTAACTTCAATTTTATATAAGTTTGACTTTTGTTATTTTTAAGTTTTAATAAAGTTATGATCTTTTCATTTGTAAGTTCTATTAAGAATTAGGGTCTATGTGTAGTTTTCGTTAATGGTCCAAAAGTCTAGAGTAGTTGGGTCATTACACAATCATGAACCGACCCGGGTTCATTTACCCATGTCCCTCTCCGATCGTCGAGGTCCCGTACCGTTTACCATGGGCCCGGATCATTTACCAGGAGCCCAGACCATTTACTAGGCTTCGGGATCATCCTCATCGATCCCGACTGTTATCCGGAAGCCAAACACACCATCTCCTGGATGATCGTCCCGGACAATACTCCCCGAACGCCTTTCGGGCCTCGCCCAGAATTGGGCTGTCGATATCTATTATACTTCTTGGAAAATGGGCCTGGGCTGAGCCTAAACTCATTAAGCCAACCCGTGGGCCTGAAGCGCGGACCCGAGCTGTAATGCCCCAAATTTCCTAATAAGGTTTAGGACCTTGATTAGGAGGCCGGGAGGGCCATAATTGATTTAATATGTTATAAAATGAATATATGCATGTTAATGTGAACTATATTATTATATGATGATAAATGCATGCGTATGGGAGTATTTAAAATGATAAGGGCATTTTGGTAATTTGGCCTATTGGGTGCGTATTGTAATATGTGAATGAGATTTCATTATTTTGGAGATATATTCGAGCTATGTGGCATGAGACGATCTTAGATTATGAGTTAGCGGTTTTGTCATAACGGGGTCAATTTTGGGGTAATAGAAATGTTTATTTGGTGATAGATTAGGAATATTTGAGATCAGGGTGAAATTCTGGAAGTTTTGACTATAGTGTCCCCGGGGGTGTTTTCGGGACCCCGAGCACTAGGTTTTATTTGAGGTTACTTAAGCTTGAAGTAGCTTGACAGATAAGAACGTACGTTAGAAAATTCTCGTTCTCTCTTGAAACAGTCCGTTTTACTGTTTGAACCTTTTTGAGGAAATCTTGAGTTCTAGGAGTCGGAATCAAGCGAGGGTCGAGGCGTAGCGATCCTAGGAAAGATTAAAAGCTTCTTAACCGAAGTATTTGATGAGAAACAACCCAATCGAAGGTAATTTAAGTTTGAAGTTTTAAGTTTTTAAAGTTTTAAAGCTTAGAATTGGACTTTGTGAATTGTTGAGTTTTTGGTTGGTTTGAGCTTTGGGTTTTGAGGGTTTTGGAGTATTGGGAAGCTTGGGAACTTTGATTTGATGATTGGGGAATGTTTGGGTATGTTTTTGGAGGATTTGGAGTGCTTGAAACACGTTTAGGAATGGCCCAGGGTTGGGGGCCGCGACCCTGTTCTTGTGCGCCGCGACCCTAGTTCGAAGAAGCAGTTGTCAGGAATTTGTCTTCGCTGGGGGCCGCGGCCCAAGGTGCTAGGGCCGCAGCCCTTGCCCTGTTTTCGCCCCGTTTGCTCGTTTTGACCCCGGGAACTTAGCTATGGGCCTCGGGAGTGTCCCTACTACTTAGATTAGTTTGGATTGATCTCTTGGGGGCTAGATATTGGTGTGAAACCTTTGATTATCATGTTATTGATGGTGTTTCATACTTGGTTATGATTAGGTGACCGCTAAGGGCTTAAAGGTTGATCGTTCTCAAGGATCGTTCTTATATTGGTACTAGCTCGAATCTGAGGTAAGAAAACTGCACCCTGTGTATATGTGACATGCATGGCTATTATGGATGCATGTTGGTTGGTTATTGAGCATGACATGCATGGCTATTATGATGCATTTTGATTGGCTATTGAGTATGACATGCATGGCTATGATTGATGCATGTTGGATGTTTAAATGTAAACATTGTTAGCATAATGAATGCTTGGCAAATCTTGCCCATTTGCATATGACTGTTGTTGAGGCATGCTGGAAAATTAAGTGTGATGCATGTAATGCACGAGAAACATGTGATAGGGCATGCCATGAACGATGAATATGAGATTGGTCAGAGCTTGAGTCTCTGAGTTTATGCATGATCATGACTGTGCTAGAAACTGTTTAGTAAGCATGCTGAATGCCCTATTCTTGGATAACTAGCATATGATACATATTGATAGCATTGCTTACTTGTGTATGGTACTGACTAACTAGTCAGATCGACAAAAGTGTTAGTATCAGCTGTGAAGCTGTGACTTACTTGTCAGGTTCGGCAGTGATACTGGACACAGGTCAGGAAGCGCTGACTTACTTGTCAGAACGGCCTTAGCGTGAATCACGCAAGCCAACAGAGATTAGATGTAATCGATTACTAGCATTGAATGACTCAAGGAGCATTAATGCCTGACCGACCCTGAGGGTCGATGAATAAACAGAGCTTGAAGGCCAGTGGCTTACCTATCAGCCACTCTCTTGCTAGAAAACAGAGCTTGAAGGCCAGTGGCTTACCTATCAGCCACTCTCTTGCTAGAAAACAGAGCTTGAAGGCCAGTTGCTTACCTATCAGCCACTCTCTTGCTAGAAAACAGAGCTTGAAGGCCAGTGGCTTACCTATCAGCCACTCTCTTGCTAGAAAACAGAGCCTGAAGGCCAGTGGCTTACCTATCAGCCACTCTCTTGCTAGAAAACAGAGCTTGGAGGCTAGTGGCTTACCTAACAGCCACTCTCCCGCTAAAAGACAGAGCTTGGAGGCTGGTGGCTTACTTAACAGCCACTCTCCCGCTACAAAACAGAGCTTGGAGGCTGGTGGCTTACTTAACAGCCACTCTCCCGCTAGAATCATGTGATGTGCACCCATTGGTTTGAAAGCTTTATATTCAGTGTGATTATAATGATAATCATTTGATAATGTTTATGAAAAGTGTTATGTTTTCTTGCTGGGCTTCGACTCACGGGTGCTATGTGGTGCAGGTAAAGGCAAGAGAAAGCTAAACCATCCTTGAGTTGGAGGGCTTAGGTGATGACGTGTACATATGCGGCTGCTCGACCGCCACGGTCGAGGTTTAAAGTGGAACTAGGGTTGAACCCTGTTTTGCCGCTTAGAACGGCCTATTGTAAATATTTTCTGTAATAAACTCTGAATTGTATTTTCGGGATCCCAATGTATATGTTAAATGTTCTAGTGAAACGTTATATCTTAACCAAAATGTTTAATCCCTAAACCACTAATCATACTTAGATCACGATTTTGGCCAAATGACTCGATTAGCGAGTTTAGCACTATTTACAAGGCACACCGTAACGGTCCCAAGAGTTGGGGCGTTACACGAGCGCTTGGCAGGAAACGGGGATAACAGACACCATTGCCAATTCTGAATATTTAGTCAGTGCCATGCACAAGTGAGCAAGATTTTCTAAGCATTCGATATGCAATCAATGTCCACATTTACACACTCAACATGCCTCATGAATAACCATGCATGTCACATATGGGATGCAGTTTTCTTACCTCTAGTTCGAGCGAGAATTAATAAAAGAACGACCCTTGAGAATGATCAGTCTTTTAGTCCCTTAGCGGTCACCTAGTCATAACCAAATATGAGATTCCATCAATAAAATGAATAATAAAAAGTTCCCGAACCAAGATCTAACCTCCGAGACGCGAATCCTACTAAACCAGTTAGTAGGAACAGTCTCGAGGCCTAAGGTTTGAGTTCTCGTGACAACAACACATTGTTGGCCAAAAAATCTCTTAAGGGTCGCAGCCCTACTTCCACCATGCCGCAGCCCGCCTCCCAAACAGAGGCGCTAGCCTCAAGCTCCTGCACCCAATGCCGCGGCATTGCCTCCCAAGCGCCGCGACATTGCCTCTCAGCAGCCAAATACCCATGTTTTCTCCCATCAAAACCTCATTTTTTCCCTCTTTCAATCCTTCCAAAAACTTACTCAAACATCTCCAAATCTAAAACCAAGTATTACCACAACACAATCAACATACCAACAACAAAACCCAAGCAACTTTTCTCAAAAACCTCAATGAATTCTCAACTAATCACTTCAAATTTCTCAGCTGAAAACCATTAGAAAAACAGAGTATAGCTAAGATTTCATGGATGAATTCTTACCTCAAGCTTGAATTAAGTCCTCTTCAATGGATGAACTAAGGTTATAAGCTCCAAACTTTGATGCCTTAGCTTGGTTCTTCAAATAGGGTTCAAAAATTCCAAAGGAAGAAGGAGTAGGTGATGGTCGTGAGAAGAGGAAACCAGCAACTCTATTTTGCTGTCAGTTCTTCTACAGCTTACTAGAATCACATATATCCCTTGCCAAATGACCATATTGCCCCTAGGTTAAGTAAAACTCTATAAAGCTAGTAAGGGCAAAAATGTCATTTATCCTCTAATCCCGCTAATCATAATTAACGTTCTCCAATTCACGTTATTTCCAAAATTCTCAAATACTAAAATTTCATATCCCGTTACCCTTTAATTCCTGGCAATATTCTAATCGCCAAATCACCCCGAGACTCACCCTAAGCCCCGAACTTAAACCTGTTATGACCAAACCGCTAACTTGTTACTCAAAGATCGTCTCATGCCGAATGGCTCGAACAAATCCACATTTTAATGTAGTCTCAACAATAAATCACTGACATGCATACAAATATACAATTACGCCCTCACAGGCCAAATCACCAAAATGCCCCTATGATAAAATGTGGACCTACGTGCATGCATTTAACGTCATATTATAATATAATTCACATAAACATGCACGTAATCATTTAATGGCATAATAAATCAATTATGGTCCTCCCGACCTACTAATCCAACCATTAAACCGCATTGGGGATTTCAGGGCATTACAGATATTTTATATCCCTTTATTATGTGAAAAGCACACTCACTTCTCTCCTCCATTAAGAGTTAATGACCATGTCCCCTCAAATTTCCCTCTTTTTTTCTTCATATTTTCACCATTTTTACTCCTCATTCTCACCACTCTCACAACCATAGTAAATTGATTCTCTCTACCCATTCTCACTGTTTCTCTCTCTAAATTTTTCAGTGGTCTCATCGTCCCTCTCTCTTTTTCTCCCCATTTATCTTTGTGGCTTGACGACTAAACTCATTATTTTCATTCGTTTACCAGATTTCTATCTATGGCTACTCACCATTTTGTTGGTTTGGTGTTTGAATCCTTGATTTAAAGTATTTGCCCCTAACATGTCTATCACATGATTTAGCTCTTATTTTTTGTTCGTATATATATGTGTGTGTCTACACTAAATTTTTCAGAGAAGGAACTCCATTGTTGCTTCTTCAAGTGTTGCTAAGAAAATAAAAAGAGAAGCTTCCCCTTTCTCATAAGAAAAGTCCAATTTTTTGTTTGTTTGTTTTTGTTCTGTTTTTTGAATTTATTTGGTTGATGTTTATTATAATAACTGATTAAGTGTGGAACTATTGATATAGCTCTTCGGTTACCACCGATACAACTCTTCTTCTCTTGATAAAATGCATGCAACTTGCTCATTCGGGCTATGAAATTAAATACTCTGTTATGATATTTGCTTGCTTTGATTATGATCTTTCATGACTTTTTTTTATTCTATATTATGGTCCTGTAACAATTTGTTTCAAGTTTGTTAGCACATGTTATAATTCTATAAATAACTATTACAATCTTGTTAATTTTTGTTGTTGCATTTATCTATTTTATTTAATTGCTTACCATTTTGATTTTTGCTTGAATTCTTAGAATCTAGTGCCAAGCTTGAGAGTGTAATTGGGTTATTAAAATCTGATGGCATGCTCATCATGGTCCTATGATTATATCACTAATATCATGAAAAGTAAAACTAGATAAAAAATGTGCTGAGATCTATAATAGACCTTAATAACCATTTACAATGGGGATCACAATTATTTGTGTTTAAGAAATAATGTTTGTTATATGTTAATTTAAACAATTTTCCATGTATTTTGCTTGATTGAAATAAGCTAAACATTTCAAAGCCCTATAAGTATACATGGTCATTTTATTGGGTGTTTTAATGTCAATTCATTGACTCAAAACAAAGAAAATTTTCACTTCCGTACAAGAAAGATGACTTATATATGTTATTTTTTGGATTTATAACAATTTGTTTGAAGTTTGTAAAGTTTGTTTATTGTTTGATGTGGGTCTGTAACAGTATGTTAAAGTTTTGTAAAGTATGCTTGCAGTATGATTTGGTTCTATATGTTGCATTTTTGAAAAGTTTGTTTCCAATTTTTTGTTGTTTTTTATTATTTCATAATTGCAGTAAACTCTCATACAAGAAAGATGACTATTATATGTTATTTTCTAGATCAGTAACCATCTATTTGAAGTTTGTAAAGTCTGTTTATTGTTTGATGTGGATTTGAAACAGGCTGTTACAATTTTGTAAAGTTATTGACGCCGCTTTTCGTCAACAGTGAAACAAGAGCACGAAAACAATAAATAGTTATGGCCAGAAAAACACAATAAAACAAGAAGAGTTTTTTACGTGGTTCAGCAGTTAACTCTGCCTAGTCCACGAGTCTTTGTTATTAGAACTCTAAGATGATCTCTAGAAATTCCTCAAGAATGAATTCTCCAGAGTTTTCTCTCAAGATCACAAAAATTCGGTCATTTACAATGGTGCATGACTTCTCTATTTATAGAGAAGATTTCTGAATACTATCCCACGCGTTTTGGGAAGTTATTCTGTATATGTAAATGAATTTAATGGCATTAAAAACCTGTAATCCAATATACAAGGAAACGTCTCCTGAAGATCAGGGAGCGTATAACTGAATAATAAATATCCCTTGATTATAGGGGATTTACAGCAATGAATGCAGACTGCGTCTCTCTTAGATGATTCACTAAGATATTCAAAGTTATCAGCTTATATTGTCAATGCCACGTTCACCCAGGTCTCTTAATGACTTTCGAGCTATAGCATTTTCCCGAGATCATGTGGCTTCGAGCTCATACTTTTATCAGGCTCGGAACCCCTGATCCGAGGTCATCCGAGAATAGACGTACTTCGATGCCTGTCTTTCGAGCTTGTGAAGGTTTCGAGGCTACCATCTTCGAAGTTGCCCCTGCTTCCCAGGCTCGGTGCCTAGGTTGCGAACACGTTCCAGACATTACGAGTCCATTCCTTACGAGTCCAGCTTTTGAGATCACAATTCTTAAGGCTCGAAATCTGGGTGTAACATTTTGCCCCCTCAAAAGTATTTGTTCGAATCCTATGAGAAGGAAACTTTTGAACTACTTTCTCCGGGAACCACACTGTCACACATACTTGAGGGTGGACACGCGTCAGTCGGGTATTGCTCATCCAAGATACTCGAGTACCTTGGAAATCCGCCCACGATCGTTCGCCTGCCACCTTTTTGATGCCGTCATGTCATCAATCCCTGACCGTTGGATTTTACAAGGATTCTGGCCAATGGCTCAGATTAATCCTTTTTACCACTTTTTCCCATCTATATATACAAGGTCTTCTTCTTCCTCTTATTTTACACGCATCAGAAACAAAAGAAAAGGGGCAAAACCAGAAGCCCTCTTAGAGAACTTTTAGCTTTTGCATGTTCTCCCAGCTGAAGAAACAAAGGACCGCTAGTTTGCTCGAGACCGTAAACTCATACCTGCAGCCTCTCCTTCAATCAATGATTTCTCTGCAATCGCCATCATTGTGTAAGTATCTGATGATGATTTTTTTTTTCCGTCTATGCCGGTTTCTGTCTGTGTTGTTCTTTTATTTTTGGGAATGTGCTGGTTTATTTTCTTAGTTTGACACGCTAGGTAGCTCTGACCGTTAGGCTTTCACGTTTAAGTCTCCATGCTAGGTTTAAGTCACTGGTTTTAAATCCAGTTTTGATGTAGAACAAGGTTTCTTTTTCTGGGTTTTCAAAGTTTAAAAGACATATCTTGTACACCAAGATATCGGGTACAAAATCTTGGTATTAAAGAACACACGATACCTAAGATTACCATTTCTGAATAACCGTCACCCTTTTTCCCTGATATTTCGGGATTTTCAAAAAAAATTATCCACTCCCCTCCTTTTTCTCGTTGAATACACGTTCCGACTCTTAATCGGGTTTTTAGTATCGAGCTCGTTTCGTACCCAAGCACTCTTCGAGTTTGTCTTGTCAAGCTCGTAATTCTTGAGTCCTTGCATGCATGGCCCTCACCATTTTTTCTTTCTCGCTAGATGTCACAGAATCTAGAAAGACGGTGGGGGTCGTTGCTGGCAATTCCGTATTTGCCAAAAACCCCGAGCCCAGAATCGCTGTTTGCTCGAAACCAATGCCTGATTCGTGAATACGATCTCACGCGCGAACAGGAAGAAACCCGAGCTCACTATCGCCGCCAAATCGTCGAGGTCATAGAAAAGAAGAGGAGAACCCTTCAAGAGGCTCTTTATCCGGAATCTAATTCAGGGCCCAGGCCGATCCCCCTCGACCCTAGGCTAAAAGTGATCATTGCGTACAGTCTGGGAGAGCTCCAATTCTCACTGATGGGGGAGCCTTCTACCTCGCAACCGAGGAGGGAGTTCTTTGAGGCCGAGCACTACTGGAGCTCGGTTGCCTCGATAAGCCAGATAATTGATATCCTGGCCTTCCACGATCTCAGGTTGTCAAGCTCCTTAAGGTGTCGAGTTCCAACCTCCAGCGAATGAAGCTGCTATGCTCCAGGGAATGGAAACCCTGACAACAGGCTGAGGTATGCGGCTTGGAGTTAGGAGCATATGAAGGCAGGAGCATTATTGCCTTTGAAGTCTTTCTTCAAGGACTTCATGGACTTTGTTGGGTTGGCTCCATTCTAGCTCAACACTAATTCTTACAGGGTTCTGTCTGCCCTGAGGTCGTTATACCACGAGTTAAAGTGGGAAGGACCTTCACCAAAGGAGATCATGTATCTCTTTTGTCTGAAAAGCAACCCCTCCCAAGCTCGGGGAGGAGACGACTTCTACTATCTCTCGAGCTACCCCAAGGAGAAAAGGATGTTCGAGGATCTTCCCAATCATCCTCCCGACTTTAAGAAGGCCTTCTTCTGGACAGATGGCCTGTCCCCGTCTCGATACTATTCATTCAGACGGATTCGTAAGTACCCTAACCTTCTTTATCTCTGTGCTCGAACTTTTGTCTGTAGGCTCGTACTTAGTTGAAATTTGTTTTACTTTCCAGCCAACTTTCACTGTCCCACTCCCACCGACGAGATGAAGGAGCATAGGGAGGCTCTGCTCCAACTCCCTTATGGCAGGAAGTCTCTCTCATATATTTTGCATGAGAGTAAGCTCCGAGCCTGCGGGCTCTTTGGAAATGGCCAGTCCACCTCGGACTGGTCCAACAAAAAATACGACCGCTGGGAGCTCGTGCCCCTGCCAACAAGCATCCTTCCCCTGAGGAGAGAGGTGAGGCCCCCGCCTCCAGCTCGCCGAAGAAGCCTGCAGTCGGGGAACGAGGCTAACGATGAGGCCTCGAGCTCGGGCTCGGATGATCAAGGTATAGTCATCCTAAGCTCGAAAATTTGGTCCCCCACCCTATTAAAACACAAACCCGATAGGTTAGTATTATGCAAGGATGATAGGGACCATTTCTATATATGGACTTGGGTAGATGACCGGGTTCATAGGTTTGATAGTTGGCTCGGGAAATATGACACTATGTACAGTCTGAACGAGGTGTGGGACAAAATAGCTATCCAATATGGGACCAATGACTATAGGGACCTTTCGAGGTTGACGTCCACCTATAGGGAAGGTACTCCCCTCGCCTCTTCTGAAGATGGGGGAATTTCATGGTCTCCGAGCTCAAGCTCGAGGGAGAGTTCCAGTTAGGTCCTTCTCTACTTGTTTTTTTTTTTTATCTTCCAACTTTAATTGGAACTGTGCAGGTGCTATAGATCCCGACCTCGATTCCGTGCTTTTTAGCAATGACGGAGCTCAAAAGAGTAAGCGCCCGAGAGGCGCGCGGAAATCTGATCGGCCATCCAAAGTCCCCAGGCGCACTGAGAAGACCCCCACAGCTCAAACTGCTGCGAGCACAACCGAGGAGCCGAATGTCTAGGTCGATGCATCTATTTCGACCGCACCCACCTTGCTTCCTCCAGCCGCAACTCAAATAACAATCGGCCGGCCTCCGAAGAAACCTTCCATATCCAAGGTACTCCTGCCATCGGCCCGACCTCATGTTGAAGAGTTCGTGCTCGACGGTGCTGCTGGGACCCAAGGGGCTGTACTTGGCTCGGACGTCCTTTCTCGAGTGGGTCAGAGTCTTTCAGGATTTGATGCTGACCACTGGGATCTTGTGCATAAGGCCCCAGACTGTAATACTCTTTATGATAAGAGTATTGAACTTACTGCCGCGGTAATTTTCGCAACTCTTCTTTAATTGTTTATGTCTTGGTTTGTGCTCTAACTCATCCTTTGTGTTTCAGGCCCTTGTCGTTTCGGCACAGCTTAATTATAAGCTGACCAACGAGGTGCATATGAGCATGTCTCTGGCCTAAGAGTCAAGGGATCTTCAGCTTAAAATGGCTGATGAACTCAAAAACTCGAAGGCCGAGCTTGACAAGGTGAAGGCCGAGCTTGAAACGACGAAGACTCGTCTTGCAAAGCTGGAGAAGGCTAATGCCAAACTCGAGGAGGAGAAAGCTGCCACTTTCGAGATAATGGAAGGCGAGAAGGCCCGCCTCCTTGACGAGTTCAAAGAGCAGAAGGAAAAAGCGGTCGACCATGCCATGTACAAAATATGGGTTGACAATGCCGACCTCGACACTAGCTTCCTAGGTCCTCTTGAGGAAAAGTATGTAGAGCGGTGGAATGCCCGACTAGAGGCGAATGAGGCTGCTCAGAAGGATAGTCATGCTATTCGTCCTGAGGGGTCTAGTGCCATTGGTGCTGAGAAGGCCAAGGGATCTGCTCCTTCTTGAACCTCACTTCGGGGCTGCGTCCCCTTATTTTTGTAATTGCTTTAATTTATGCCCGTAGAGCCGATACAATTTCTTTTTATTTTACTACATATGCTTTACATTTCTTGGTTTGAAATATTTTGCACATTTTATGTTAAAGAACTGCGTATGTTTATTTATTCGTATAAACACAATTTGGATTTTAAGCTCAAGGCCCAATGCATTCATGCACTGTTTGCTCGAATTATCCGCTTCCGATCTCGTTATTCATTAAGGTCGGATATTACTTTAACCATGAACCCGAAAGTACTTGTATGGTGTGTAATGCAAATGGTTTAGTTATATCTTATTGCTTAGTTACTTTTTCTCGTCCTCGGTTATTTCTCCGAGGTTATGAGTTCGAAACTATTTTTCCATAAGATATTCCAGCCTCGATCTCGACTTATCTCGAAGTAGGTTTAGGTTCCAACTTATCGTCGATTAATTCTAGCTGGTTTGTTCCAAACCTTTTAAGGTTGTGTTTGGTTTGTAATCCATACAGTTGTATGTTTTTAATAATTTGGTTATATCCAAATTATCCTAGCTCGCGCATTTGGTTACATCCAAACACTTGTATGTATTTTTTTTTTTAATAATTTGGTTATATCCAAATTATCCTAGCTCACGCATTTGGTTACATCCAAACACTTGTACGTTTTTTTTTTTAATAATTTGGTTATATCCAAATTATCCTAGCTCACGCATTTGGTTACATCCAAACACTTGTACGTTTTTTTTAATAATTTGGTTATATCCAAATTATCCTAGCTCGCGCATTTGGTTACATCCAAACACTTGTACGTTTTTTTTAATAATTTGGTTATATCCAAATTATCCTGGCTCGCGCATTTGGTTACATCCAAACACTTGTACGCATTTGGTGTATGTTATTTAATTTTTCAAGCTGGTGGTATATATACTAATGATTAATATCCTATGAGTGTGACCATAGGTTATTACATTAAGAGAGGTTGCAGAAATAAGGAAAAACATAACATATTGAACAAAATAGATCTTTATTTGATGAAATTCAAAAGTAGACAAATCAGTACAGATAAACAAACATGGTTACAGGCAACATCCTTCCTATACTATTGGTAGTAAGGTCTTAGGTGTTCGCCATTCCATGCTCACGGTACCAGTCTTCCATCCAATCTCGCTAGCTTATAAACACTGGGCCGGATGACAGATTCTATCTGGTATGGTCCTTCCCAATTTGGCCCGAGCACGCCAGCTGCTGGATCTCGTGTTGCCAAAAATACACGCCGTATGTAATGCCTCAAATTTCCTAATAAGGTTTAGGACCTTGATTAAAAGGCCGGGAGGGCCATAATTGATTTATTATGATATTTAAATGATTATATGCATGTTTATGTGAATTATATTATTATATGATGGTGAATGCATGCATATGGGCTCATATTTATAATGCAAGGGCATTTTGGTAATTTGGCCACAGTGGGCGTAAATGTATATTTTGGGTGCATGGTTGAGATTAATTAATATAGCCACATTATAGGGTGGATTGGTTCGAGCTTTTCGACATGAGACGATCTTGAGATGCAAGTTTTCGGTCTAGTCATAACGGGATTAAGTTCGAGGCTTGGGGTGAGTCTCGGGGTCATTTTGATGATTAGAACATTACCGGGAATTAAAGGGTAATGGGATATGATTTATTGGTATTTAATAATTTTGAGAATAACAGGAAATGGAGGGTGTTAGTTATAATTAACGAGATAGGCGGGAAAGGACGGTTTTACCCTTGGGAGTGTTTAGAAGCTTTATTTGACCTAGGGGCAAAATGGTCTTTTCACCCCTAAGATATATATCAATTGGATGGTTGTAGAAACCTTTAGACCAAAACAGAGCATCCTCATCTTCAGTCCATTTCTCCTTCCCGTACACCATTTCTCCTATTCCATTCTTTGGAATTTTTGAAGCCAACTTGAAGAACCAAGCTAGGAGATCAAAGGTGGTAGCTTAGGAATTTAGTTTAATCATTGAAGAGAACTCAAATCCAACTTGAGGTAAGGTTTCATCCAAGAACTTAAGCTTTACTCTGTTTTACAAGTTAGTTTTCAGTTGGGAATTTAAGATGTTAGTTGTGAGAATTCATGGAAGTTCTTGTGTAAGATTGCTTGGGCTTTGATGAGGGTGTGGTGTAGATGAGGTTTGGGGGTTGAGTTTGATGTTTTGATGATGCTTGGGATTGATTAGGAGGTTTATTTTTCAAGGGAAATCGCAGAGGAGAAGACCAGAAGAGTTTCTGGTCTACTGATGGCGCCCCAGCGCTAGGCTGAGCTGTTTCTGGAGCTCTCTGACTTTGGGGCAGCGCCCCAGCGCCATTGGGCAGTGCCCCAGCGCTAGTGCACTTTCCAGCAAGCATATTTTAGGGCTCAGGAGGACTTTTAAGGCTCGGGGGTTGGTTCCTTTACCCCGTTTGGGTGGATTGAGAGTCCCGAGAGTGTGGGATGGATCCCGGGAGTGAGATTTTAGATTATAAACCTTTCTATGATTTATTTTATTGATGGGATTCCATATTTGGTTATGACTAGGTGACCGCTAAAGGACCAAAGGATTGATCGTTCTCAAGGGTCGTTATTTTACTAATTCTTGCTCGAAGCCGAGGTAAGAAAACTGCACCCCGTATGTGACATGCATGGCTATGATTGATGCATGTTGGATGTTTAAATGTAAACATTGATAGCATAGTGAATGCTTGGCGATCTTGCCCATTTGCATTTGATTATTATTGAGGCATGCTGGATGATTAAGTGTGATGCACGAGAAACATGTGAGTAGGGCATGCCATGAGTGATGAATATGAGATTGGCCAGAGCTTGAGTCTCTGAGTTTGTGCATGATCATGATTATGCTAGCAACTGTTTAGTAAGCATGCTGAATACCCTATTTTTGGATAACTGGCATATGATACGTATTGATAGCATTGCTTACTTGTGCATGGTACTGACTAATTAGTCAGATTTGGCAAAAGGGCTAGTATCAACTGTGAAGTTGTGACTCATCAGTCAGGTTCGGCAGTGGTACTGGGCACTGGTCACGTTGCACTGACTCATCAGTCAGAATTGGCAAAGGTGTTGGTATCAGCTGTGAAGCTGTGACTTATGAGTCAGGTTCAGCAGTGGTACTAGGCACTGGTCACGTTGCACTGACTCATCAGTCAGAACTGGCAAAGGTGTTGGTATCAGCTGTGAAGCTGTGACTTATGAGTTAGGTTCGGCAGTGATACTGGACACTAGTCACATAGCGCTGATTTATTAGTCAGAACGGTCTTAGCGTGGTTCACGCAAGCCGACGGAGATTAGATCTAATCGACCATCAGCATTGAATGACTCAAGGAGCATTAATGCTAGACCGACCTCGAGGGTCGATGAATGAAATAAATGCTTGGAGGCTAGTGGCTTACCTAGCAGCCACTCTCCCTCTTGGATCATATGATGTTCACTCATTGGTTTGGAAGCTTTATGCTCCGTGTGATTATAATGATAATCATTTGATAATGCTTATGTATAATGTTATGTTTTCTTGCTGGGCTTCGGCTCACGGGTGCTGTGTGGTGCAGGTAAAGGCAAGAGGAAGCTAAACCATCCTTGAGTTGAAGAGCTTAGGTGATGATGTGTACATATGCAGCTGCTCGACCGCCACGGCCGAGGTTTAAAGTGGAACTAGGGTTGAACCTTATTTTTCCGCTTAGAACGGCCTGTTGTAAATAGTTTCTGTAATAAACTCTGAAATTTATATTTTCGGGATCCCAATGTATATATTAAACGTTCTAGTGAAACGTTGCATCTTAACCAAATGTTTAATCCCTAAACCGCTAATCACACTTAGTCACATGTTTTTGGCCAAACGACTCGATTAGCGAGTTTAGCACTGTTTACAAGGCACATCGTAACGGTCCCAGGAGTTGGGGCGTTACACCGTAGCACCAGATCTCCCACACCGAACTTTCGATCTCGAACCCTCTTATTGAAGTACCTGGTAGCTCATTGCTGGTAGGCAGCGTTCCTCAACTGAGTTTCATTTCTTTTTTCTTCGATCAAGTCTAAGGTTTCTTCGAGCTGAGTATGGTTCAAGCTTTAGTCATAAATGTGAGCTCAAATTGTAGGGATTTCGACCTCGATAGGTAACATAGCCTCACAATCGTGTGCTAGAGAGAATGGGGTATGTCTCGTTGATGTTCGAGCTGTAACGCCCCAACTCCTGGAACCGTTACGGTGTGCCTTATAAACAGTGCTAAACTCGCTAATCGAGTCATTTGGCCAAAATCGTGATCTAAGTATGATTAGCAGTTTAGGGATTAAAAGCTTTGGTTAAGAGGTAACGTCTCACTAGAACGTTTAATATATATACATTGGGATCCCGAAAGTAAAGTTTCAGAGTTTATTACAGAAAATATTTACAACAGGCCGTTCTAAGCGGCAAAACAGGGTTCAACCCTAGTTCCACTTTAAACCTCGGCCGTGG
This sequence comes from Humulus lupulus, assembly GCF_963169125.1. Lineage (NCBI taxonomy): Eukaryota > Viridiplantae > Streptophyta > Magnoliopsida > Rosales > Cannabaceae > Humulus > Humulus lupulus. Next base: position 24,883,470 of record NC_084800.1, on the reverse strand, counting down.
CGGACGAGCAGCTGCATATGTACACTTCATCACCAAAGCTCTCCAACTCAAGGATGGTCCAGCTTCCTCTTGCCTTTACCTGCACCACGTAGCACCCGTGAGCCAAAGCCCAGCAAGAAAACACAATAAAGTATGATATAGTATCAACAACGATCATAATAACCATTCAGGACTATCAGTCCAAGCAAATAGGTGACAATAGCCTAAAGTCACAATAATGAGCATCGCTCCTTCTAGCCATGTGACGATAAGGTCACCAGGGCTTAACTGATAAGTGATCCTTTCATAGGTTTGATTAGGATAGGTGCATGGTGAATGGTCACCAACATAACCTTCCTTCCGACTCTAGAGTCGTGCCATGGACAGCGTCCCTTGGCCGTGTGACAAACAGTCACCGGGGTCATATACCTTGGCCATAAACATCTGGTCATAGACCAGGCAAGCGCTTATAAGTTCTCCGACCTTAGGGTCGGTCTGGCATTAATGCCATAGAGCCATTCAATGCATGATTCTCGACTTTAGAGTCAGTCCCTGACTAGTCAGTGTCATTCACAAGTAAGACATGCCACCAATCATATATCACATATTCCATATCCGTAAACAAGGCACTTAGCATGTTTACTAAACAGGTATTAGCGCTATTAGGGCCATGCATAAACACAGAGGCTCAAGCTCTGAACAATATCATACTCAGTATATAAAGCATATCCCGATCACATGTTTCTCACGCATCATACGCCATATATCCAGCAATCCAACATGCACCAATAACAGCCATGCATGTCACATTTAATAGTCAACCAACATGCATCAAGAATAGCCATGCATGTCATACATAATAATCAACCAACATGCATCAATAATAGCCATACATGTCATACATAGTAATCAACCAACATGCATCAATAATAGCCATGCATGTCATACATAGTCATCAACCAACATGCATCAATAATAGCCATGCATGTCTCATGTACACAGGGTGCAGTTTTCTTACCTCAAAGTCGAGCTAGAATGATTTAAAGAACGACCCTTGAGAACGATCAACCTTTAGTCCTTTAGCGGTCACCTAGTCATAACCAAATATAAGATACCATCAATAAAAATGGTCAACATAAGTTTCCAAACCAATATCTAGCCTCCGGGACATCAATCCCCACTTAACCGGGTACTAGGACCAACCCCGAGGCCTTAAGCTAGCATCCCTAGGCCAAAAACCCATTTTTGGCCAAATCTGCCTTGATGGGCCGTGGTTCACCAGAGCCAAGCCGCGGCTCACCCTCCTGACAGAGCCATTTTCACCTTTAAAGCCATCACAGGCCGCGGCACACCATAGACAGGCCGCGGCTCATTTCGCAAATCAGCCAAGAAACCAGCACGCACCAGCCAACTCTCCCCTGCGTTTTCCCTTGGAACCAACCCTTCGAACCAACCCCAAACCTCCTCCAAACACTCAATTTAACCTCTAGACAACACCCATAGCTTACCCTCAGCAAATCCCAATCAAACCAACACAAAAACTCCCTTTGATTCCCACTTTCCACATCAAAGACCATAAGCTGAAAACCAAAAGGAAAACAGAGCATAACCTGAATTCAATGGCTAGAACTCACCTTAAAAATGATTTTGAATCCCCTTAAATGTCTGAATCAAGTTCCCTAGCTCCCACCTTTGATCTCCTAGCTCAATTCCTCAATTTGGGCTCTCAAAAATCAAAGAAAAGTGAAGGAGGAACCTTGTACGGGAGAGAAGGAGAAGTGATGAAGATAGGCTCTGTTTTTGTTCTGTTTCCACAGCTTTCCAAACCCCAAAAGCTTATATAAATCCTTAAGGTCAAAAGACCATAATGCCCCTAGGCCAATTTAAAAGCTTCTAAACACTCCCAAGGTTAAATTCGTCATTTCCAACCTATACCGTTAATTATAATTAACGCTCTCCAATTCCCGCTATTTTCAATATTTCCAAATACCAATAAATCATATCCCATTACCCTTTAATTCCCGGTAATGCTCTAATCATTAAATTCACCCCGAGACTCACCCCGAGCCCCGAACTTAAACTCGTTATGACTAGACCGAACACTTACATCTCATGATCGTCTCATGTCGACTAGCTCGAACCAATCCACCTTATAGTGTGGCTATATTAATTAATCACAATCACGCACCTAAAATATACAATTACGCCCACAGTGGCCAAATTACTAAATTACCCTCATAATTAATATATGAGCCCATATGCGTGCATTCACCATCATATAATAATATAATCCACGTAAACATGCATATAATCATTAAATACTATAATAAATCAATTATGGCCCTCCCGGCCTCCTAATCAAGGTCTTAAACCTCATTAGGAAATTCGGGGCATTACACGAGTTGTAGTCCTATATCCCCATAGGACTTGGGGCAACTCTTCGGGCCATCGTCCTTTCGCTTCCTCCAACTTTTTCTTTAGCGAACTCTTGAGAGTTTTGTTTATAGCTTTAACCTGGCCATTTTCCTGAGGATGAGCTACTGATGAAAACTCTTTATTATTCCATTCTTCTCGCAAAAGTTGGTGAACAAGTCGCTATCGAACTGGGTTCCGTTGTCGGATACAATTTTCCTCGACACCCCATATCGGCACACGATGTTTTTTACCACGAAGTCAATGACCTTTTTGGAAGTTATTGTTGCCAATGATTCAGCCTCTGTCCACTTTGTGAAGTAATCTACGGCGACTACAACATATTTCACACCACCCTTGCCAGTTGGGAGAGAGCCTATGAGGTCGATTCCCCATACCGCGAATGGCCATGGGGAAGTCATCATGGTCAGTTCGGATGGTGTTTTAAAGGTGTTTTGGGGATTGATTTTGACGGCACGACATTGAGAATGTCATTTGCGATTTCAATTGCATGTCCCCAGAACGAAGTTGGTAGAGTTGAGTAACTAAGCATGCATCTAACCATTTCCAATAAAGTTCTGTTTCGGCATTCCGCTACACCATTTTGTTGCGGAGTACCTGGGGCAGTAAGTTGTGATAAAATCCCAAGTTCAGTTAAATGATCTTGGAACTGCATATCCAAATATTCTCCACCCCTATCAGATCGCAAGATCTTTAACCTTTTACCTAATTGGTTCTGAGCCATTGCTAGGAATTCCTGAAACTTTGAAAATGTTTCTAATTTCCTATGCATTAGGTAAACACATGAGTATCTAGAGTAATCATCAATGAAAGTGACGAAATACTCAAAACCACCCCTGGCTTGTATATTCAAAGGTCCACAAACATCTGAATGCACAAGACCAAGTGGTTCTTTGGCCCTATCACCCTTTGCAGAGAATGGACGTTTGGTCAGTTTGCCTTCTAGACAAGATTCACAGACAGGTAATTCACCTAAGGTGAGTTCCCTCAAAGGTCCGTCCTTTCTAAGTCTTTGAATCCTATCATAGCCAATGTGACCTAGTCTCAAGTGCCATAAATACGTCATATTATTGTTATCGGTCTTTTGACGTTTATTGGTCCTAGGTTTAGCTACTTTGAATAAATCATTGTTAAGAGCGAGGGGTTCGTTAGGTCGCAGAATATAAAGCCCGTTTTCCAAACATGCAATACACAATTGTGATCCATTGAAAGAAATAGATATATTAAAACTTGTGAAAGTCATAACAAATCGTTCTAATTGCAACATGGAAACTGAAATTAAATTTCTACTAAAATCCGGAATAAAAAATACATCTTTTAAAATTAAGTATTTATTTCTGAACTTCAGACAAGCTATTCCTCTAGCTTGGACCGCAACGAACGCTCCGTTCCCAACTCTAAGTTTTAAGTCACCTTCGTTCACTAGCTCCCACGATTCAAGAAGCTATAAAGAGTTGTAAACATGGTTGGTAGATCCAGAATCAATAATCCAAACGGATTTATCATTCTCTAAAACACATGTTTCCAAGATAAATGAACTATAATCATTACCTTTGTTTTTAGCTGCTAGAAACTTGGGGCAATCTCGTTTCCAATGCCCCTTCTCTTTGCAGTGAAAACATTTATCTTTACCTTTCTTGTTTTTCATGTTCTTCCCCTTAGGCGTCTGTGCACGTGGTTGTGCACTCGTCTTTGCAGCCTTTGCAGGCTTGGGGTTGTTTATTTGTCCACCTTTCCTCTTGTTTCCAGCTTTCGAAGACGAAACTTGGTTAGCTTCAGCCTTAGCTAGATGAGCAACAACATCAGTGGTCTTATTTTCACCTCCTTTACTAGGTCCACCCATGATAGGTTCAATAATCTGAAGCTCGTTCATGAGTTGCGTCAGACCATAGTTGAGTTGATCACGAACGTGCAGACACGGTGCCATCCGAGAATTCACGGTTCCATCACGTTCGTGTGGAGACGGTGTTATCCAAGCATTTACGATGCTATCAAGAACGTGCGGAGACGATGCTCGTTCTAGGGATTCCTCAATCATGACGAACTCGGAGTTGTCACCAATCAACTTTATGTTGATATTTTGCTTCCAATTATGGAAGTTTTCTCCAGTGAGTTTCTCCATCGAAAGTTGAGAAAGGATGGGAGTAGACACAGCCATAACTCAAAACTACAAAGTATCAATAAAATAGAAATCAATCACATTTTCTCAATAAAACTTCTATTCACACAAATTTCAAGAAATAGCACAACATATACCAAAAATATGTAAGATATGAGAAAAAAATACCAAAAATAATCATATCTCTATTTCTTTAGGTTTTTAACTAATCTATGATATCCTTGTCCCGGTTGGCGAGAGTCAAAAATACCACTAGTTAAATAGAGTTGTAAACTCATTTAATAATGGTCACCATTATTAACAACCTACTATTCGATCAAAATAAGAAAACAAAATCTCTTATTTTATGAGCTAGACCCACGGTTTCAATAATCATAGATTTAGTCCTAGTAGTCACCGTAGGGGTGAGTCTAGTAGAATTTGACCTATAATTATCTATCTTTCGAAATCTAACCTTGTCAAAATAACTAATGAACACCTTCCGTAGGGGGACGAATCAAAGCGCATCGAGGCCCCATTAAGCTATTGACTATGTTAAACCAACGGTGGAGATCGAATCAAATTCTTAAAATCAGCTCATTATAAAATTAAAAAAAGTATTTTTATTATTTATTTTTAGAAAATTAATGACTATGGTTTTCCAAAAAAAATTAAACAGATTAAATTTTTTTTTTTTAAACCCAAAGTCCTATAATTTCTTATTAATTCTAAAGTGTCACATTGAAACAAATTCAATTAATTTAGAATTAATTTGTTGCTAATCAATATTTAGGTTTAACTAATATAATGAACCTATACAATTAAGTCCAACTCAGGTAAATGGGCCTTAACAATTGGGCTTGTATGGAGGAGGGCTGGGTCCAGTATGTCGTTCCCACTACAAAGGCCCCTTATCTTCCATACAAGGTCCAAAAGACAGAAATTTAAACCTTCGTTTTATTAATTGTTATTAATTGATTAGGCCCACTATAGTTATGCAAAGCAAATGGGCCTTCACAAGTGGAATCACCCACAAGAGAGGAATTTAAACTTTACATTTTCTAATGGGCCCAAATAAAACCTATCATTCTATGAATATTTTATTTGGCAAAATACCATATATCTAACAAACATATGGGCCACTATATGCATCTAAGCCCAATTGCAAAAATACCACATATAGTGCAAACAGACATGTTATAATTGGATGGGCCTAATCATGTTACTATATGAGCAATTCTATGAATTTATGCAAAAATACCACAATTTATTTCATTTGCAAAAATACCACAATTAATTATCTAGAATTTATCAAAAAAAATTCAAATTAATTAAATTTTTACAAAAAATAAGTCAATTTAAATGAAATTTATCAACAATTAACAATAGTTAATTTAAATTTCATTTATCAACAATCAACTTGGTTTTAGGTTAATTTGAAAAAAAAATATTAATTTAATTTAAATAGGATTTATCAACAATTAACCAAAGTTAATTTAAATCCCATTTATTAAAAAAAATATTTTATTAATTGGCTGAAAAACATGATATTTTTCAAAATTTAACCAATTTAAAATTTTAAAATCAATATCTAAACTATTTTCCAAAAATATCTTGTGTTGTTACAACTATTATCTAATATTTTAACCATTTAAAAAAAAATACAAATAGTTATAACAAGCCTAAAATATCTCAAATAGTTAAACAAATTCAAATATCCATAAAAATATCTAACTAACAATATTAAATTTTAAATAATTTAAATATTAAAAACTATAGAATAAAAAGATATTTATATTTTCAAATAAAGATTTAATAAAAATATCAAGAATTTAAATGAAAATATCTTAAATATCTGATATCATAATTCTAATATTTTAATATATTAAAAGATTTAAAATTAAGTTGTTAGTCTAATTTTAAATTTGAATTTGATTCTTTGTAGAAAATATCTAATTATTAAAATCAACTAACAAAAATATCTTTATTTTAAAAAATTTAAATGATAAAACAAAAAAGATATTTTTAGTTTTGATTATACATAATAAAATTTCACAATTTTAATTTTATTTATTTTTCAAAAAAAAAAATTAAAAAATTGATGAATAGTACCCGTGGCACTGTTCACGAGGGTACTGTTCATCGATGGTGGCTGGTGTGCGCGCGCGCGGGTGGCGTGCGGAGGCGCGCGGGCGTGCGCGCGCGCATGGGCAGCCAGGCCAAAAAATTTCCAAAATTTTTTTTAAGCAATTTTTCAAACCAAAACCATTTTCTCATTAATTTTTACCATGTTTTACACAAAATAAAGCATATATAAAAATTAAGAGCATAGAAAACACAACAAAATAACCTAAAAATTGCTAAAATTCACATAAAATCAATATGTTCATAAAAACATGAAAAACCATCCAATTATTCAAACATATCATATAATCCAATTTTAAACATGTTCATGCATGAAAGTAAAGATTACTAAAGGCTCTGAGGCCAGTTGTTGGAAAAACTTATACAGGATATTTATTTATTTTCATGTATATCTGATATTAAACAAATTAATACGAGATAGCCTAAAACATGTTTCTAAATTGAATTCAAAGAGAAACAAAAATAGAATACTTACAGTATACGCAGCGGAATTAAGAATCCTTCCTTCAGTTTCTCTAACTCTTGTATCCTCTCTGTCGCAGAGTATTATCAAGAAACTGAACCGATCTTCTATTTTCTTCACGATCTTCCAATGTATCCTTAGAACCACCTAGACTAGTGTGGGCAATTCTCAACACATGAGATAGATATAGAGATAAGAAGAGAAAATAAGAAAGTGGCTTAGAAAAGGACTTGTGTTTAGAGAGAATATAAAACTATCAGAAAATCTGACTTATCAAAAAACCCCTTGTTTTGACTTCTCTATAAGCACTCATTTTATAGACTCAATTAGGTCATTTAATTTAATTAAAAAATCAATAAAATAACAGCCATTTTGAAGCCCTAGGTCGAAATTATCATGGGCTATAGGCCCGTGAAATTTCCCATTTGATTATAAGCCCATTGGACTTAAAATCAAGGCCTGTATTATTTTCTATTGATTTAATTAATTAAATAATTATTTAAATCCTTTATCAAATTAATTATTTATAATTTGAACCTTGATTTAAATTTATTTATTAATTTAGATACCAATTTATCTTAATTAATAAATCTGCCATAATTTCTCTTTTCTTCTCAAAATTACACAACTCTGTGAAACTATCCAAAATTGACCTGATCAACTTTGATAATTCTAATTGATGATTAAATCAATTAATTGAGACTATCTAGATGATTTTATCCAACGTACAATGGGGACCATGGGCCTATGAAATCAAGCTCCAATAAGTTATCATAAATCTAACAAATAAATTTACTAACTTATTAATTCCTCGTGACTCCACTATAGACTTGGAATTGCACTCTTGAATTCATAGAACGCTCTATAACAAATATAGATACGCTATTAATTATCCATTGTTACAACCATAATTATCACTCAATCCTCTATAGACGGTCTACAATGAGATAGGACTAAAATACCATTTTACCCCTCATTGTATTTTATCCTTAAAACACTTAGTTCCTTGTAAATGATATTTCAGTAAACTAATTTAATTACTGAAATGAGATCTCTATCATTTAACACCTTGAACCAAACTAAAAGGAAACCATCGTTTCACTTCTTCATCAGAAGCTATAGATGTTCATATCTATGATTAACACTCCCACTCAATTATACTACCGAGTTCCCAAGATGTAAGTATGGGCTAGTCCGTAGGGTAAGCTGGTAACGAACAAGTCAAAGAACTCAAATAATACAATCAGTTAGAATACTAACCACTCAGAATTGAGATTGAATTGACCTATGGTCAACTATATGATATGACTAGAATAGATAATAAAGTTATGTTTACTTATCTTATCAACTGTCAATATCGGTCATATCCGATGTAACAAATACATCCGATCTTATCTACTTTGCTAATGTTCTGGAAAGAACATAACACTGTAATGTGTAAGTAGATCATATCGTAGATTGGCAAGTCAGTGTAAATCCGGTGCACTGACTAATCTTAGGACTAACTTATTTTTGAACATATAATCATATTTATATTCCACCGTGATTACCTCACTATAAATAAGATTAGCTATATGCTCGGGATTTAATAGAAGTTTATATTAAACAAATAATCATGAAAATAAAACATGTGAGCAAAGTGATTGACCAAGTCAAAAAATGATTTATATTCTTTTATTGATAATAAAAATGAGATTACAAAGAATTTGGGTTTTAATTAGGGCATAAAACCCCAACAAAGACGTCCTGGTTTCTCTTCAAAAAGCAAATTAGTTGCTATTTGGCTTCTTCCTGGAGGTATTTTCCAACCTTTACCTTTTTCGAGGGATCAGACTCTTCAAGCTTTTCTAAGGGTTCGAGGTCAGCTTTCTCCTCAACCCTTGGATCGATTTCTTCATCAATCTCTAAGACCGTCCCGTCTTTACTTTGAACAATGACAAGTGCTTGTGCGCTCGTCTATTTATTTCCTCTTAAGGAAATGTTGTAGCATTCCCTTCCAGCTAACTGATCTCCCTTCAATGTCCCGATGCCACTAGGGGTCGGAAACTTAATGGCCAGATGCCTTACTGATGAGACTGCCCCCAGCCCAACCAGGGCGGGTCTCCCGAGCAACACATTGTAGGCTGAAGGTAGATCCACTACCACGAACTCCATCATCTTGGTTGTTGATACCGGGTAGTCTCCCAAGGTCACGGGGAGTTCGATGGATCCCATGCAGGCGGTTCCTTCTCCTAAAAATCCGTATAGCGTAGTCGCACATGCTTTCAGGTCGCGAAGGGAGAGTCCCATCTTTTCAAGGGTTGCTTTATAGAGAATATTAACTGAGCTCCCATTGTCTATGAGAACTCGGTGGACCCTTTTATTTGCCAGCTGGAGGGTGATGACCAGTGGATCATGGTGAGGAAATTGAACATGGGACGCGTCTTCCTCAGTGAAGATTATTGGTTGGGATTCAATCTTTTTACTTTTTGGAGCTCTAGGTTCGGGTTCATAAGGAGACCCGTCCCCAGTCTTCAACTCGTTAACGTATCTCTTTTGGGCATTTCTGCCCACTCCCGTGAGATGAGGCCCTCCTGAGATGGTTATTACATCTTCTCCATCAATTGGAGGGGGCTTATCTTCTTCCCTGGGTCGGGAATTGTTGTTTTGTGTGAGCTATGGCACAGCTGCTCTCTGGCTCGTGGACGCTTGATTAGTACTCTGGTTCTTGACATATTGTCTGAAGTAACCTCTCGAGATCAATCCTTCGATCTCGTCTTTCAGCTGTCGACATTCATCAGTAGTATGCCCGGTGTCTCTGTGAAATCGGCAATATTTGCTGGAGTCCCTCTTGGACTTCTGATTTCTCATAGGGTCTGGAGGCCTGAAGGGGACCTGGTTTTCATTAGCCAGGTATATGTTCTCCCGAGACTTGTTGAGCTCGGTGTACACTTTGTACATGGAGAAATATCTCTCCCCTTTCTTTTTCTTTCCTCCCTCGGCCTCGGGGTTACTCCCTTCGTTCTTTTTTCTCTTGGAAGGGTTTTCCGCAGCAGGCTTTGAAGCTGGTGGGTCCACCGAGGTTGAGGCAGAGTTTACGTTTATCGTTGTAGTTACGGACTGGGAAGTCACATTAAGTGTTGACCTCACTTCCTATACATTGACAAACCTCTGTGCCTGTTTGTTAAACTCGGTTAGGGACCTCACCGGTTTCCTCTGCATGTCGTCCCAGAGAGCACTTCCTGGCATAACTCCAGCTTGGACAGCCATTAGGTGACCGCTGTCATCCACATTCCGAGCTCGTGCAAATTCCAAGTTAAACCTTGTAAGGTAACTTTTCAATGTCTCTCCTGGCTGCTGCCGAACATTATTCAGGGTTTACGCCTCAGGTCTAACCCCCATCATGGCTCTGAACTGCTTCTTGAAGTCTTTAGACAGCTGATCCCAAGAAGTTATTGAGTGTCTTTTCTATTTTTCGAACCAGCTTTTGGTTGGTCTTGTCAGTGATGCTGGAAATAACATGCATCTGAGCTCGTAACCCACGTTACTTGCTCTCATTATGGTATTGAATGTACTCAAATGGCTGTACGGGTCGGACTTTCCCTCAAACGTTGGGATGTGAGGGATCTGAAATCCTTGGGGAAATGGAGTGTTGGAAATATGGGGAGCGAACGGTTCAAGCTCCTCATCAGAATCTTCGTATCGATCCTGACCTTGCTCATTTTTCAAAAGCCTGAAGGCCTTTTCTAACTGATCAATTCTTTCCTGGACTGGGTCCGCGAGGGGTCTTGTCTGGAATTGGTTGTCATCGATCATCATTCCAGGTTTGTGCCTCCGCAGGGGGTCTTTACGCCTATTTAAGCGATCCCTCAGGTCCGGGTTCATCGGGTTAACATTACCCCGACTCTGATTCAAGTGTTCCCGTAGGTCGGAGCGATTCCTGCGGCTTCCAGTATTCTTTCGACCTCGATCATGCATGCTGACCGAGTTGGTATCTCCAGAGTCATCACTAGTAAAACTCGTCGTAGGATTATTTCGAGATGGGTCTTTCCCATGCCGCCTCGTTTCTGCAGTGCGAGATCAAGACGTTTGGCTTTTTTCAGAAGGGGCGCCTTTCTGCTCCCTGTTCCCTTGTCTCCTCCCTGCACGTCTTTTGTCCTCACCTCGAACTGTTTGAACATTCCTGCGAGGAGGTGAAGGATATCTTATAGGTGATGGAGGGAACCGTATGGGTGATGGTGGCTGCCACCCATTTCGCGGCCTAGATGGTCCGGAGTTTGCCCGAGATGGGTTGGTTGCATTTTTGTGCGCTCCCAAGGACTTGAGTCCGAGCCTCTGCAGGGGCTCGGTTGTTTTCAGTTCCCGCAGGTACTTCCACAGGTGGATTAACCGGGGCCCTAGCTCGGGTACTTCTCTGGGGCCTAGAGGGGGCCGATTGATCTGCTGGTGCAGGAGGTTGTTCTGGCCTTCTTGTGGTAGCATTCTTTCGTGGACGCCCACGGGGTCTGTGGGGAGGAATGTGCATGTCCCTCAGAGGAGGGGCTTGGTTTTCGCGCGGAGGCGGGGGCTGAGCTGCCTGCGCCTCGGCGGCTATCCTTGCCAACTCCTCATTCCGCTTGTTGGCTTCTGCCAACTGCTGTTTCAGCTGCCAGTTTTCAAGTTCCACAATGGGAACGTACCGCTCAGGATTGTAATACATATCCTCATCCCTTGGTGGTGCGGGTGGTCCCCGAGAATCGGAGGACTCGCTTCTCTCTTCAACATCCAGGTTTACCATTGGCTGTTTCCCAGGACGTCTCGGATAATTTTCTTCAGGAACGTTTTGATCGTTAGCGGCCATAACTCGTTCAGGGGCTGAATGCTTAAGGCTCTCAATGAAAGCACCAAACTGTTGACGCCGCTTTTCGTCAACAGTGAAACAAGAGAACGAAAACAATAAATAGTTATGGCCAGAAAAACACAATAAAATAAGAAGAGTTTTTTACGTGGTTCAGCAGTTAACTCTGCCTAGTCCACGAGTCTTTGTTATTAGAACTTTAAGATGATCTCTGGAAATTCCTCAAGAATGAATTCTCCAGAGTTTTCTCTCAAGATCACAAAAATTCGGTCTTTTACAATGGTGCATGACTTCTCTATTTATAGAGAAGATTTCTGAATACTATCCCACACGTTTTGGGAAGTTATTATGTATATGTAAATGAATTCAATGGCATTAAAAACTTGTAATCCTATATACAAGGAAACGTCTCCCTGAAGATCAGGGAGCATATAACTGAATAATAAATATCCCTTGATTATAGGGGATTTACAACAATGAATGCAGACTGCGTCTCTCTTAGATGATTCACTAAGATATTCAAAGTTATCAGCTTATATTGTCAATGCCACGTTCACCCAGGTCTCTTAATGACTTTCGAGCTATAGCATTTTCCCGAGATCATGTGGCTTCGAGCTCATACTTTTATCAGGCTCGGAATCCCTGATCCGAGGTCATCCGAGAATAGACGTACTTCGATGCCTGTCTTTCGAGCTTGTGAAGGTTTTGAGGCTACCATCTTCGAAGTTGCCCCTGCTTCGCAGGCTCGGTGCCTAGGTTGCGAACACGTTCCAGACATTACGAGTCCATTCCTTACGAGTCCAGCTTTCGAGATCACAATTCTTAAGGCTCGAAATCTGGGTGTAACAAAAGTATACTTGTAGAATGATTTGGTTTTATATGTTACAGTTTTGAAAAGTTGTTTCCAGATTTTTTTTGTTGTTTTTTATTATTTCATAATTAAAATAAATGTAACGCCCTGGTTACCCCATAACAGTTACGGTGAACCGGAAATTTGACCCGCTACCCGAGTCATTTGGATAAAAACGTGCTCTAAGTGTTATTAACAGGTTAAGGTGAAAAACAATAAAAAGGAAAAGGTATCTTTTATTAAATATATAACTGCTCATGAGCTTATCAAAACATTTACAAGTGATTTACAACTCAAAATGGTCATTACTGTTTCAAATTTACAAACACGCTGACCTAAGCGGCAAAATAGGGTAAACCCCCTAGTTCCTCTGAGAACTCCTTGACCGTGGTGGTCAAGCGGCCGCATATGTACACATCACCACCTAAGCTCTCCACTCAAGGCTGGGTGAGCTTTTCTTTCCCTTTACCTGCACCACATAGAACCCATGAGCCGAGGCCCAGCAAGAAAACACAATATAGCATGATATAATATCAACAATGATCATAATAATCATCCAGGACTATCAGTCCAAAACAGATAGGTGACAGTAGCAAAAGTCACTAAATAGGGAATAACTCCTTTCAGCCTTGTGACGATAGAGTCACTGGGGCTTAACAGGTAAGTGAACCTTTCATTAGCTTAACCAGGATAGGTGCATGGTGACTGGTCACCAACATAACCTTCCTCATGACCATAGAGTCGTAACCCTGGAACATCGTTCCCTAGACATGTGACAAGCGGTCACCTGGGCCTTAAGCCCTGGCTCTGAGTAACTAGTCTTAGACTAGCCAAGCGCTTATAAGTTTCATCGACCTTAGGGTCGGAACAGAATTAATGCCTTAGAGCCATTCAATGCTGATATCGATTAGATCTAATCTTCATTCGGCCCTGCGTTCAGGACGCTTATGCCGTTTCTGACTCTTAGGTCAGTATCCCTGACTAGTCAGTGCCATATACAGATAAACAACATTCACTAGCATTTAATATGCAATCCATGTCCATATTTATCAATCAACATGCCTCAATAACAATCACACATGTCATATATACATAGGGTGCAGTTTTCTTACCTCAGATTCGAGCTAGAATGAATAAAGGAACGACCTCAGAGAACAATCAACTTTTAGTCCTTTAGCGGCCACCTAGTCATAATCAAACACGGGACATCATCAATAAAAAAATGATCAACATAGGTTCCCAAACCAATATCTAGCCTCCGGGACATCAATCCAAACTAATCCAAGTAGTAGGAACAATCCCGAGGCCCAAAACTATGTTCCCGGGGTCAAAACACACAAACGGGCTCAACCCTGCTCAAGAGTCGCGGCCCTGGCACCTTGGGTCGCAGCCCCCAGCCACCACTGAAGCAAGGGCCGCGGCGCCCTACATCAAGGGCCGTGGCGCCCAGCAAGAGCAAATTCCCCCACCTGCTTCTTCGAGCTAGGGCCGCGGCACTCCAAGAACAGGGTCGCGACGCCCAACCCAGAACACGCCCAAACTCGTTCTCCAACATCCCAAAGCCTCCAAAATCATGCCTAAACATTACCAAATCATCAAATCAAAGTTCCCAAGCTTCCCAATGGTCCAAAAACTCAACAATTCACAAAGTCCAATTCAAAGCTTAGAAACTCTAAAAACTCAAAACTTTAAACTTAGATTACCTTCGATTGGGTTGTTTCCTGTCAAATCCTTCGGTCAAGAAGCTTCTAATCTTTTCTAGGATCGCTATACCTCGATCCTCGCTCGATTCCGACTCCTAGAACTCGAGATTTCTTCAAAAAGGCTTCGAACGGTAAAAATGAACTACGGGAAGAGAACGAGAGGTTTTCTAACGTATGTTCTATCTGACAAGCTACTTCAAGCTTAAGTAACCTCAAATAAAACCTAGTGCTCGGGGTCCCAAAAACCTCCCTGGGGACATTATAGTCAAAACTTATAGAATTTCATCCTGATCTCAATAACTCCCAATTTATCATCAAATAAACATTCTTATTACCCAATAATTGACCCCGTTATGACAAAACCGCTAATCCATTATATAGGACCGTCTCATGCCGAATAGCTCGAATATATCTCCATAATAATGGATTCTCATTCACAAATCACAATATGCACCCAAATATACAAATATACCCTTAACGAGCTAAATTATCAAAATATCATAATACTCAAATGTGGACCCACATACATGCATATAACATCATATTATAATATAATTCATATAAACATGCATATTATCATTTAATGGCATAATTAAACAGTTATGGCCCTCCCGGCCTACTAATTCTGCCATTAAACCACATCGGAGAATTCAGGGCATTACAATAAACTTCTATCTATTGGGGGACTAAATTATTTTATTACCCTTTTGTTCATACATTTGTAAAATAATTTGAAATATCACTTTTCTTTTTCTTTTAAACAAAGTTTCTTTTTATAAGTTTATTTTTTACTCTCATATTCAAATCAAGAAAGTCCTAGTTTTAATACAGAGGGTCATGTTGATAACTTGATAACTCTAGTTATCTACTATAGGTCATAGCCACTCTATTAGTTTCTGTAAATATTTGTTACACCTTTTGATTGTTTATTGTTAGTATGTTAACTAAAAATGTTGGTTACAATTTTTATAATTTGCTAAATTTTGGCTATGTAACTATCTATTACAATTTCTTGAATTTGTAGTTACAGTGCATTGAATTTTCACAAATCTTTTTCTAATGGTTATTGTGTTTCTGTCTTTTGTTTCAGGTAAAGGTTGTAATAACAAAGCTATTGTTGTTTTTTTTTTTAAAAAATAGGCTAAAAGTTTTGAAATTTAATTTATGGGATAGATTTTGTAAAAATTTGCTACAAATTCATGAAGTTAGCTGTAACTTAATTAAACTTAATATCAAACTAGCTAATATTAGTTTAATATTAAGTTTAATTCAACATTGATTCATTTTATATTAAGAATATATTTACGTAAGAGATTTTTGTGAATATTTTTAGAAATATATGTTAAAATTGCTTTTATATGTAATAATAATTTTTAAGCTTGTAAACGATGATTAGAATATTGTTTAATTGTTTACATCATAAAATTAGTAATAGGTTGTTTCAAGAAAATATTTAAGTTTTTTTTGTTTTACTTTTTTGACCGTAAATTCCATAATAATTTAACTAGATCATATATAAAGTTTTGATGCAAATTTAACTATATAGAAGCATGAATATTGTACAAACGTAAACTTTACCTGATTACAAAAAAAAAAAAGTTTATGACTCGGTTGGAGGTTTGAGTTTGAGTGGGCCACCGTGTATAATAGGTTATTTATTAGAGGTGCCATAAATTTGTAAATACATTTAGATACTATATATATATATATATTTTTTTTTTTTTATAATTTACCGTATTTGTGTTAATTTACCATTACAAAATATGCTAATAGGTTGGTTAAGTTTTGTAGTTGAAAATATATTTTAGTAATTTTATTAAATAATAAACATTTAATACAAAAATAAACATAAATATGATGCTAATAAAAACCACCCTATTTTTATAGTGCGGTCAAGTAAAAAAAAAAAAGAAGCTTATAGGTTGGTTAAGTTTGGTGAAATGTGATATAGAAAAAAGTAATATTAGCACACATAAATACTATAGGCATGTTTGGTGCCTTCGATTAACACTTCGATATAAGATGTATTTCAATTAAAATAATAAATTACATAGACTTTGAGCACTCACAGTTGCTATTACTTTAAAATTTTGAATAAGCTTGAATAAATTCACTCAGCCCTTTTACAAACTTATTCTTTTTTGGAGCTCTTTTATATTTTTGTTTCTTTTTCTACAGAATTTTTAGAGCTCTTTTTTCTAAATTTTTTTTACTCACTCTCTAAATCTAAATATATAGGATAAGTTGGTGCTCTTTGGACGAGCACGTACTTAATTCAGAACAACTTTTTGAGGCTCTTTTAATTACTGTAAAGTCAAACAGTGGGAAAGTGGTTATTTTCTGGCCAACATTATTAAAATTTTGCAGACTTTGGACGAGCTCTACACACTCACTGTAATGGCGGCTACTCTGCAATTCTACGGGAAAACGGTCAGACCCCTTGTACTACCTAACTCCGCATCCAGATACTCTCCCAAGCCCAGCAGGATCACGTGCTCCGCAGTCTCCCAATCCAGGCGCTACACCATCACTTTGCTCCCCGGAGATGGAATCGGCCCTGAAATTATCTCCGTTGCCAAAAATGTTCTCAACCTCACTGCCTCTCTCGAAGGTCCATTTCTCTTTTTTCCCTTTCAAATTTCATTGGGTTTAGTTTCTCCTTTGTTTGGTTCTCTAGAAAATGAAAGAAAGTGAACAAAAAAAGTGTACTTTGAGATCACATGCCCACATTTGCATTTGCTTAGAAGTGTGGAAAGTTTGTCTTTTTTTTTCTTTGTTGATAATTTTGGGACATTTGGAACATTATGTTTATTTCTAAAGGTGTTTTTCCCCCTAATTAGGGGTTGATTTGAGTTTCCAAGAAATGCCCATGGGTGGGGTTGCCTTGGATTTGACCGGTGTTCCATTACCAGAAGAAACTCTTTCAATGGCAAAACAAACTGATGCAGTTCTTCTTGGAGCAATTGGAGGGTAGTTTCTTTTTTCTTTTAGGTGTGTTTTTTGTGTTGAAATGGTATGGTTTGCTAATTGATATGTTTGTTTTTTGAAAAATAAAAGGTACAAATGGGATGCTAATGAAAAACATTTGAAACCAGAAACTGGGTTACTTCAGCTTAGGGCAGGCCTTAATGTTTTTGCAAATTTGAGGCCAGCAACTGTTTTACCTCAGGTGAAATCTTTTATCTTTCTTAACTGTAATTCATGCATACAACATTTAATTCTCCGTGTTTGTTTAAGTACTTTACAGTACCTGCCACCTGGGTATGTTGACAATTAAGGATTGTAGAAAACATGTGTGGTACTTTTCTTATATACAGTTTTGGTATTGACTTTTCCCTATTACATTCAAGAAAGCTTAACAGTTTATGTTATTTACTTTTCCAGTTGGTTGATGCTTCAACTTTGAAAAAAGAGGTGGCCGAAGGTGTTGACATAATGGTTGTAAGGGAGCTTACTGGAGGTTAGCCTGCAATTTGCATGTTTGGATTGACATTCATAGCTTGATTTTTATTCTGTTTGTTACTTTTCTTTTATAAATTGATTATATATTTTATTATACTTTTTCTGCTAAAATATAGGTATATATTTTGGAAAGCCAAGAGGTTTTGGCAAAGATGAAAATGGTGAGGAGACTGGATTTAATACTGAGGTCTATGCTGGCTATGAAGTAATTTTCTAGTTTTTCTTTTCTTGTTGTTGCAATAACTTTTGAACCCTTTTTTTTGTGTGTACATACTTTTCCACGTCTTTCTGTGTGTGTGTGTGTGGCTTTATAAGTTTGCATTGAGTCAGGTGTGGCTGGATTTTAATTCAACATAATATGGTTGCTAGATTGATCGCATTGCTCGTGTTGCATTTGAGACTGCTCGGAAGAGGCAGGGGAAGCTTTGCTCTGTTGATAAAGCAAATGTGTTGGAGGTACTTCTAGATTAACAGAATATTCTTCTTCATTTAATGCACAAAATTAGTATAAATTGTGTTCTTTGAGAAAGATTTAAAGATGGTTTGTTTCTAAACTTTACACTGAATTGAAACTGCCACTGTTGTGTACATTGCCACGGATTTATTTTGCTTAATGGTTTCTCCAGGCTTCAATGCTTTGGAGAAAAAGAGTTACAGCAATTTCCTCAGAGTATCCCGATGTTGAACTCTCACACATGTATGTTGATAATGCTGCAATGCAGCTAGTTCGCTATCCAAAACAGGTTTGGCCTTAGGTTTACATAAACTCACTGGGGTTATGTGTCTCTTCATTATTGTTAGGCTTATAAGAAAGTCTGCTATGGAATAATTGCAGTTTGATACAATGGTAACAAACAACATATTTGGTGACATCCTATCTGATGAGGCTTCAATGATTACTGGAAGTATTGGGATGCTTCCATCAGCTAGTCTTGGGGAATCAGTAAGGGGTCATTTTTTATTTTTCCACTTTATTCAAGGTTTTGATCTAAGAGGAAGTTTTAAAGTTTTTTTTTCATAATGCTTTGTCAAAATTCATGAATACAGGGACCCGGTCTTTTTGAACCTATACACGGTTCAGCTCCTGATATTGCTGGACAGGTTGGTTTAGCCTGCCCTTTGCTTAACATTTTCATCTCTTGAAGTTACATGTCTTTTAATTCCGAAACACCATGGATTCTTTTCCAGGATAAGGCAAACCCATTAGCAACAGTGCTCAGTGCTGCAATGCTTTTGAGGTATGGTCTAGGAGAAGAAAATGCTGCAAAGAGAATCGAAGCTGCTGTTCTAGACACACTAGACAGGGGTTTCCGAACTGGTGATATTTATTCATCTGGAACTGTGAGTATATTTTTATGTTCAACGTTAAGTTCGAGATTTGATTGTCTCAGTTTTTCATTTTTTTAGTGAAATATCTCAAGTTGATAATTTAGCACGTGTTAGGACTTAAGGGAAAGGCTATTACGATATAAATTATTCTGGGATAGTTTCACTTTTTCAATTATTTGTCCCTTGTTTTTTAGATCTGAATACTCGTTAATTGTCATTATTTGTTTGTACAGAAACTGGTTGGATGCAAAGAAATGGGTGAAGAGGTATTGAAATCAGTAGAATCCCAAGTACCAGCTGCTGTATGAACCGGGGAACCTAGTTTTAGCACCAATATAGTTGTTCATTACTATTTTTGTAATCCAAATCTAAGAATCAATAACGAGCAAATCTTGATGATCAGGCAAAGGACTCTCGGATTTCATTCAACATGATTTTTGTTGGAAGGCCAAGTCTTATATTATACGTGTCTTTTTTTTTTTTTCCATTTTTGTGCAAAGAATCAAATTTGACATAGTTGTTACTTTTTGAGAGCCCTGTTCATCCTTGTTTCTTCATAATATCCTTTAAGTGAGTTTATAAATTTGGCTGTGTAAGATTTTACTGTCATGGATGAGAGGTCAAAGGGAATGAAATAGAGCATTCATCTACTTTTTAAAGGTGAAGTTTAGATCTTGCTGAATTTGCTTGATGATCATTAGAAACATGTGTTAAGTTCACAAACATCTTTTACATGGAAACTTAAATAACATGACCGATCTAAGATACCAAGTGTTAGAAAAACTACTCTTTAATTTTATTTCAATGTTAGAACTTTGTTAGATTAAACTTCCTATAGAAAATTTTCCTTTTCAATTAAGATATTTAGTACTCCAAGACAACAACTAGCTTAAGCATGTACTCAATTTTTGGGTTATTGGCGACCGAATACTCAATTTTTTTTCAATGGTAATATAATTAGAGGAATGAGAATATGGTAATGGTAACGGTAATCCGATAAAATAAAATAGTAATGATTAACAATTGACTGTTTGGTTCAAGTTAACTAGAAAAAACTTTTAAAATTGGAGAACACAAAACCATTTAGTTTTGATAAGAGACCATAAAGTCTTCTTGGTTTAAATATTATATTATTATATTATAATGTGAAATGAGAAAAAAAGAAACATATATATTTTTAAGAGGAAATTACACTTTATATGGGATTTTTAATAGAGTGTGCAAAAATATGGCTTTTTTTCAAAAAAAAGTTCATCTATGGCTTTTTTTAAGAATTTTCACTTTTTATGGGTTTATTTTCCCATATTTTTGTATAAAAGTTGGTTTATGCCATAGTTTTACTCTTAATCAAATTTGGAAGAGTATGTTTGTAATTTGATTATTATTTTTTTAGGTTATTTGTTTTTTATATTGTTTTTATATTACTAATTTTATATTAAATTTTTCTTTGGTTATTTTACAATTTTTTTTTTTTGTAATATGAATTGTTTTTAAAATTATTATTTATTTATTATAAACATTTTTTTTAAGATTGTACGTTTTTTTTTTCAAATCCTGAGTAAGATAACAAATTACTTGATTGATCTTAAAAAAAATCATAGAGCTAAGTTAAATAACACGCACCAGGAGGGGTAACTAGTTATCCTGAGATGAGTAATTTTCTGCCATAAGAGAGGTAACCAGTTACCTAAGAGGGGTGACAAGTTGCTCATATTAAATATGAAAATAAACATCAAATTTGAAGGAAAAAAATGGAAGAACACTTCATTAAAAAAGGAAGAAGAAGTAACTATGATTTCAGTAACATAAGTAACTAGTTACCATAAAGAAACCATAAATATACACACACCAGAACGTGAAAGTAACCAGTTACCCTCAGAAATATACACGCAAAGAATGTGAAGGTAACCAGTTACCCATTCACGTTGTCATATTTTTATTAGTTTTCTTTCCAAATTTTGGTATTCCTATAAGTGTTACAGTAATTGATTTTAATTTTTTTTACATATAGTGGAAAACACTATAAAAAAATTACAATAATAAATAAAAAAATAGTAGAATAATTATATAATGTTAAAATATATGTGTTAAAAAATTGAAGAAAAAAAAAAGAAATAGAATGAGAAAAGAATAAGTACAAAAATGAAAAAAAAAATATGAAAAAAAACAAAAGAAATGATGAATGAAAAAAAAATAGATGAATAAATAAGAATGAAAAGAAGAAGAAGAAAAATAATGGAAAAATGAAAAGAAAAAAAATATGAATGAAAAAATTGGTTGAAAAAAATGAAAAAAAAATGGAAGAAGAAAAAAAATGAAAAAAAAGCTCATATGTGTGAAAAAATAAAAAATAAATGGTTAGAGAAAATAATAAATACAAAAATGAAGAAAAAATAGAATGAAAAAAAAACTGAAAAAATATGAAAAAAAAAAAAAACAATACAAATGAAAGAAAAAAATAGATAAATAAATAAAAATGGAAAAAAGAAGAAGAAGAATGAAAAAATGGAAAGAAAAAAATTGGTAGAAAAAAAATAGAAGAAAAAACAAGTAAGGAAAAAAAAATGATGGAAAAAAAAAATTACATTCAAAATCAAAGAAAACATAACTATGATAAAAAAATATGACATTTCCATATATTTAGTTAGCTACTAATTGTGTTTCCATACTTTAACTTTTTCTTTAATAAATTTCCCATACAAATTAAGAAAAGTATAACTCCTATATTTTTGCACATTAATAGTATAAAAGTCATATTTTTGAAAAATTCCCTATTTTTAAAAATACACCTTAAACTTTATTTCTTCTTAATTTTTTTTTTTAAATTATCAGTTTGATGATAGTAGCATAATTGTTATAATTTAATAAAAATAAAAATTATAAACTAAAAAGTAGACATTATTAATTCAACAAGGGAAATTTGACATTTTATATATTTTTAACTATTCTTTTAATTCTTTTTTATCCCAAAAATGTCTTTCTTCTAAACCAAAAAAAGTCACATTCATTTCTCTCTCTCTCTCTCTCACTCTCTCTCTCGCTCTCTCTCTCTCAGACCAAAAAAAACCACCACGGCTTGCAGTTAGCCGGACCTCCACCCACCATGACCTCAGCCAGACCTCAGCCGGACCTCCCACACACTCAACCGACCTCCACATTCATTTTTCTCACCCAAAAGCAATGGGTAAGTGTTTTTTATGCAAAATATTATTGCCTTTTGTTATATTTAGTGTAAGTTGTATGGATCTGCACATTGTTGGTTGTATTTTGTCCATCTTGCGTTCTGAAATGAAAGTAGACTATGTTCCGTTTTCTGGGTTTTTCGTTTTTTTGCGATTTTTGAACGATAAATTGCGATTTTGTGCGATTTATACCAAAGTCAGAGGTTAGGGATGAAACTATGCGACATTTGAACGATGTCATTGCGATTTTGTGCGATGTTATATGTGTGGCAAAAACTAAGTATTTTGGGCGATTTTAGTGCGATTTTTGGGCGATTTGTGGGCAACTTTAAATTTTTTTGTTTGTGACAGATTCAACTGTATTTGTGGCTGTATTGTAAGATGGTGTTTGGGCTGTCGAGGGTTTCAACTGGGTATTCAATTCCCCAACAAGTAAGACGTTGATGTTTGACATTGACACTACTCTGGAAAAGTTGCGTGAAGTTTTGTATGAAGAGTTGGATGTGGATCCTTTGGTGTATGAACTGAAATTAGAAGTCTGTTACATGTACATGAAATGCACCAAGTTTTCGCCGGAGGTTTTAGTGAAAGATAGTCAACTACGAGTGTTTTTTAGCATGAAGGCAAAGATGAGTGTGGACAACTTGCTGCCACTATTTGTGACTAAGGTGAAAAAGAATGTGAATTTGGAGCCTACTCCCCCATCTGTAACCCCTCGAAGTGTGGTAGGGACCT
The DNA here is from genome assembly GCF_963169125.1 of Humulus lupulus. Lineage (NCBI taxonomy): Eukaryota > Viridiplantae > Streptophyta > Magnoliopsida > Rosales > Cannabaceae > Humulus > Humulus lupulus. The sequence continues at coordinate 24,860,275 of NC_084800.1, read as the reverse complement.
TTGTCCCAGAAACTGATCAGGGGGTTGGTTTGAATGAGCAACTACCTAATAATATAGATGACCACAGAGCCGATATCGCATTTGATCATTTAGATGAGTTCGATGGTCCCTATTACAACGATGATCTTGTGGTAGATTTGGATGAGGATGATGATGTGGAGCTGGAAGTTGATGGAGCTGTACAGGTACCTCCCTTGAGGTTGGAACTAACTCCAAGCAACCAAGCAGAGCGACAAAGAAGACCCCCCCGTAGTGAGAATCACCAAACACCAGGAACTAGTAGCAGTCGGCCAGGTCCTTCCATTAGTACTCCTGCTTCTGAATTTGAAGTTTGTACCAAATTCAAACATCTTATGTGGACTAGGGAAAACATAGAGGAAAATCATGTCTATACGACATCTCTTAGTGGTACGCCTTCAGGGGAGATACATCTTGGCAAGTTGTACACAAACAAGGAAGAATTTAAGAATGTAGTGGGAAGGTATGCACTGAAAAAGAATTTTGAGTGGATGGTGAGGAAGTCTGGCACTGATGTGTTGTACGTTACTTGCAATGATCAAAATTGTAAATGGAGATTAAGGGGGAGGAAGAAGGCACGTTGTGACATGTTCGAGGTTACTGTGTTCCACAACGAACACACATGTAACTTGGATTCTAGAAATTCTGATCACCGTCAAGCAGCACCGTGGGTTATTGGCCACATTATTAAGGAAAAGTACACATCAGATGGAACTAAGTACATGGCAAAAGACATACAGAGGGATATGTTTAAGGATTATGGCATCAAGATTAGTTATGAGAAGGCTTGGAGGTGCAGAGAGAAGGCACTTACGTATGTGAGGGGTACGCCAGCAGAATCTTATACAAAGTTATGTGGTTACTTGTATATGCTGGAACAGAAGAATCCAGGTACTATTACTGACATTGTGAGAGAGGACGACCGGTTCAAGTACTGTTTTTGGTCACTTGATGCTTGTAGGAGGGGATTTAAGTTTTGCGTCCTGTGATTAGTATTGACGGAACATTCTTGAAGACAAAGTATGGGGGCACAATGTTACTTGATGTTGCGTACGATGCAAACAACCAATTGTTTCCGATGGCCTTTGCAATTGCCGACAGTGAGAACCACGACTCTTGGAAGTATTTCTTGCAAAAGTTAAGGGAAGCCATTGGGGAGGTTGAAAACTTTGTGTTCGTATCGGATAGGCATCAGAGCATTAAACATGTTGTTGAGGTCGTTTTCCCCGAAGCATGCCATTGTTTTTGCTTTAAACATATTACTATGAATGTCATGTTCAAGTTCAAGATTGATGTATGTAACACGCAAATATGGCTGGCAGCCTACGCATGGTCGAAGACTGAATGTGATAGACATTTTGAGGTGCTCAAACGGATGGATCCTCCCATTGCTACATACGTCGAGCAAATAGGGCTTGAAAAGTGGGCTCGTCCTTATTGTCCAGCGATCGGTACAACATAATGACAAGCAACGCCGCTGAAAGCTTCAACAACGTGACAGAAGAATTCAGGAAATATCCAATAACTACTTTGGTTGAATTCACCAGGTTCACACTGCAAAATTGGTTTGCTGATCGTCTCGAAAATGCAAGTAAGTGCACTACCCCTTTGGCAACTACTTTTGAGAAGGATTTAAAAGCACAACATGAAGATGGTAGGTTCAGGACTGTCTATCGTAATGGTGCACAATTATTTAACGTTGGTACAGGTCCTGAAGGTCAGAGAGGTGGTGATGTGGACTTAGTCGAGAGAACATGCACATGCAGAATGTTCCAATTGCTAAAAATCCCTTGTCCTCATGCATGTGCCGCAGCAATTAGTCAGAATGCTAGCCTGTACGCACTTAGCTCCCCGTACTACACAAAAGACACGTGGAAGAAGACCTACGATGCAACAATTAATGTTGTCGACGAGGAGGATGATTGGGTACTACCGGAACACATCAAGAACATGAGAGTCGGGGTACCAGTGGATAAAAAACCGGTGGGTCGGCCTAGGAAGAGCAATGCGGGTAGAAAATCGATGAAGCGTCGCCCGTCTAATGGTCAAGTGGTTGTGGAACCTCGCCATTGTACTAACTGCGGTGGTTCGGGGCACAACAGAGCTACATGCAAAGCTCGAGTTTGAAGCTTTTCTCTATTAGTGTACTTATCTATACTAGTTGTAATGCACTTATTTTTTGACTGGATTTTTGTGTTGTATTCCTGGTTGCTGTTACAGTTTTTTAACCTTTTTTTTTATACAGGAATGTGTGAACCATGTAGAATTTTTAACAAGGTCAAAGTAGATTTTTTTCCAATTTTGCGATAGATGGCGATGTTTTTGCGATTTTGTGCGATATATTTTGCTATGGAGATTAATTATGCGATTTGTATGCGATTTTTGTGCGATAAATGCGATTTCAGACCATGTAAATGTGCGACAATGTGCGATTTGCAAAGCGAAATTAGCGATTAAAGACGATTTCTAACATATTTTACTAATCTGACAAAATATAATAGTGTCGTAAATATTATACATTCTGGTAAAATAAGTCAACACACCACCTATGTCTAAAGGTGAGCATGTTATCATCGTTAACTTTCTCAAACGACCGATCCAACATTCGGTGCTCCACATATTCAATGGCATATATTCCACAATCGCCACTGCAAATAAAAAGATATTGGTAATTATTAGTAATAATTTAGTAAAGTAATTCATAATGGAGTACAAAATAAAATAAATACAAAAAGAGACATTTACCTGCTTTCCGCTTGCGGTACAACTTCCGGAGTAGCTCGTTTATAATGCATTGGTGGGAGCTGGCTGAGATCACCTGTTTCAACCGGAAATACATAACTGTTGGTATTAAAATAACCAGAAGCCCGCAATAAGGATGCAAATATCTCGGTATAAGGCTTCAAATATGACTTCATATTGTCCTCAGTCGTGGCGCCGATATCACAGTCATATACAACAATATACCAATTCTCAATATCTACCTCAACAGCCACCCAATGCTTCTCAGCAGGAAGGTTCAATGTGAAGTAGATGTACTCCTGGTTCTCCCAACAAGGCAAGTACCGATGCTCCATCCCCCTCACATAATCAATAACTGACTCATCCCAGATAAATGTGCTTCTGTCACCATCATGACAATTCCAGTACATTGAAAATATTTGTGGAGCAGATGTGTCCAGAACCACACAATTCGTAGTGTACACCTCAGGGAAGAGCTTCCTCCTTCTTCTCAACAAGTGGAATATGACATCAATTTGCTGCATTTGAAATAAAAATGGTTAGAATCGAATCGCAAAAAAGTCGCACAAATGTCGCAAACAAGTCGCATAAAACACAATTTCTGTAATTAAATCGCTTTATGTCGCACAGACATCGCCAAAACGTCGCGCATATCCCAATGTACTATTTTCGCGATTTTCTGAGCGACTTAAAGCGATTTAATTACGATTTAAACAAACAATCAACTTATACATCGCTAAATATCGCAAATAAAATGATGTATTGTTCAAAATGAGAAAACAATTAAATTAAACAGTTAGAAACAAGTACTTACAGAATCGTCGATCCATTCGTGCTCCACCATCAACTTCACGAACCAACTCCAATCGACAATGCCAGTGTGCACTTCTCTAGGACGACGATTGTCCCTCGAGTAAGTAATCCACCTTTTGAAAAATTTGTACAGTCGTGGGTCTGCTGGCCTCAAAGTATCAACCTCAACAGGACCAGTTCATTGTTTCTTCTTCCCCGCTGTGTAGTCCTTCAAATACATTGGCTTTCGTTTTGCCCTCCTCACAAATTCCACTCCAGCTGGTGGCCCATCCAACTGTTGCACATCCTGAGACTGCGTATCTCCGATGGCCATAATAATGGCATCTGTTGGAGTAGAAGGAACCTCATCTACGTTGGGTTCCCAATCTTCAGGGTACACGTCGTCTTCAGAACCAGAATTATACTGACGACGTTCATCCTCTGCTGGCTGTGATGGTTGCTTCTGTAACAAACTTATCACGGTCGCAAGTTGATCCATGATAAGCTTCTTCATCTCCGCCTGACTACTCTCAAACATAGTCTTCATCTTATTCTGTGCAGCCAGAATTGCTATTTGTTGGGCTTCGACCTTCTCCAATCTCTTCGCCAACCCAAGGTAGTCGGCGTCATTGGCTGCAGGAGTTGAGGTTGGAGGCACAGTGCCTGATGTGGACGGCTCTGTTTGTTCTTTTGGTGGTGATGGTGGAATGATTTTTGCAGTTTGAACATATTCCGCCACCCGTTTTGCTTGGGTCTCGAATTGAGTGGAATCTTGTGTTCCAGCTTCTGTTTCTTCCATCTCATCTGAGCCCATATCCACCGTGGGGACTTTACCCTCACAATTGGACTTCCAGTATTCAACCTCCCAATTCCGAGGGTGCAAGATTTGAAAAACAACCATCTGTATAACCAAAAAATTAGAAAACAATCAATATCGCAGAAACTCGAAGAAACATCGCATAATGTCGCAAAATTATATTATCAACAAAGTAATAAAAATCGCATTTATGTCGCAATTATGTCGCTAATATTTTAAAAAGAAATCAAATATAAATCACAAAATAAAAAATCGCATAATGTCGCAAATATGTCGCAAAACAGATAATGTAAATCACATAAAGAAAAATGTTGTCGCGTAAAACTCGCACATATATCGCAAATAATACTGAAGGCAAAGTATATCAGAACAACAATGAGAAATAGAGAAAGATTCACATACCCTTTTCTCAAACAGCAGTGCCACATCAGTTTGCTTCACATCGTGTTTCGTAACAGTAACGGGGGTGCTCCAGTTCAACATTCTAGGGAATCTGCTCCCTTTGCACTGCCCATACTTCTTCCCCACATCTTGCATGACCTCAAACGCCCAATATTGCAGGGCCGGTGCATATCCGTACACATTGTACTTCGCTTCTAGTTGAGTAACTTTTTTCTCCTTCTTGGATTTCTTCTTCTTCTTATCTTTCTTGCTCGACAACTTATCCAGGTAGTTTTGCCGTAGTTGCTACATATTTTTAGCTGTGGAAGACAACAACTTCTGATAAGAAAGGAGGCCCCAAGGATACTCGAAGAAGTTATCTACATTTTCAACTAACTTCAGCATATCAGTCCAAATATACACACCCTCGGACCGTGACAACAGAACGCCTTCAACAAAAGCACATAAACCCAGCTTGTAAACATCATCTTCAACATCACACGCCTCAAAAGCTAGCCAAAGGGTTTTGAAGGCCACCCTTTTCGCATTGTTGAAATAGTCACGCAATATCCGATCAGAATCACATTGTGTATTCAATTATGCTGTCGAGGGGCCACCGCTCATCTTTAGGCCTGTGATCAAATCGAACTCAGACCTCCCAAATCTGGTTTCCGTTTTACCCATGTAAAACCACACTTCATCGTTTTTAACTTCACTGACTTTCTTTTTCCTTAATAACAGTTGATGCACAATCACCCTGGAGAAGTGAAGAACACTGGCATTCCAAAAAGATCCGAAGGGACTTTCCTTCACCTTATCAGTCAACTTAAAGGCTTCGAACTTATCCTTTATAGCAGTGAAGTACCCGCTCCCTCTGTAGTTGATACGCCCTGGAAAATGCTCGGACAATGGGAGAACGAGCTCTGGAGCCATCTGCATTTTTAAAAACAGGATTTATAATCGCACAAATGTCGCAAAAGAACTCGCAAAACCTCGCAAAACTACAATTATAAAAAATGTATAAGGTTTTTAAATTAAAATCACAAACCTATCCAATATAATCGCACAAACATCGCACAAAGATCGCTAAAACAACACAAATGCCATAAACTATCATTATTTTCCCTACATAATCGGACAATATCGTCCAAATGTCGTTCAAAAATCGCAAATCAGACACAAACAACGCCAAGTAACCATACTTGCCTTGATAAGTCGCACAAAATCGCACAAACATCGCTTAATATCGCAAATTTATAAGAAACCAAAGAAAAAGCAGTCCCGATACCCCAGATTCTTCCCCAAACACAAAATAGTAGAAATCTGAACATTAATCACAGAATTCAGTTCTAAAACAACAAACTAACCTCAAATACACCAATTTCGTTCGAATTAAAAAGAGAAATTAAAAGAAAAATATAAAAAACAAACCTTGGTTCCCGTGGGTTCAATTGACGGTGGCGGCGGTGATCGGAGACTGGGTTCTCGGAGGTCTGGCCTTTCGTTCCTTGGTCCGCGTGGGTCACTGGGTTCATGTGGGTCACTGGGTTGGGTGTCGGCGTGTGGGTTCGTGTGGGTCGCTGGTTCGGTGTGGCTGGGTTCATGTGGGTCGCTGGTTCGGTGTGGCGTTGTGGGGTGGCTGGGTTCGTGTGGGTTCGTCGCTGGGTTGGGTGTGTTCGTGTGGGTTCGTGGTTCGGTGTGGGTTCGTGTGCGTTGCGGGGTGGCTGGGTTCCATGCACGACGAGTCCCTAGTCTATAGAAAGATGGCGAGAATGGGAGAATTCAGGAGAGAGAAAGAACTTAGAGAAAATGGAAGAAGTTGAAAAGTAAGGGTATTTTGGATAAGTTTTCTATCTTTATTTTTTTGGTTTAATTTTTTAGTATTTGGATTTGGATTACACACAGACCAGCCCTTCTCTTTTCACTCGTCTCTCTCTTTTCTGGCCGCGCTCTTATTCAACCTTCTCTCCGGCGCCACCCTTCTGCCCCTCTTCTCCTCTCAGGCTCTGTGCTTTGGATTTGGGCTGTCACTCATATCGACCGCTCCTCTTTTGAGCATGTAAGATTCTAAGATTCAGAAGCTCTCTTCAAATTTTATGGGTTGTGAGGAGATGTGCTAGGTTTTTTGTGTTGCGTAGCAGACTTCGTGTTGATTGTTTTCTCCTCTTTTTCGTTTATGAGTTATATGCTCTTGTGATTATTGATAAGTATTGTGTGGTTTATGCTTATTGCTCGATTATGTACTACTTTTACTGGTTTATTTGTATATGTGTGTGTATGGTGGTTGCGAGGGTTGCAAGTTGCTTACTTTGTCGGGTAAATGCTTTTTCTTGGCTGGATTTTACTTTGTCATTTTCTCCGGGGTTTGATATACTTGAACCTGTTGTTCAATTTCTAATTTTTTCGATTTTAGGGATATTTTGCACTGTGAATACTAATTATGGTTTTGTTCAGAAGCATGGAGGAAGAGGATGATTATGTTGAATATGTGCCTGTGGCAAAGAGGAGAGCAATGGAAGCTCAGAAAATCCTTCAGCGCAAGGGAGCGTCTTCCACCGTTGAAGATGAGTTGGAGAAATCTAAAGAAGCTGAAGCCAAACCGAGTCTTCTTGTGAAAGCATCCCAGTTGAAGCGAGATGCTCCTGAGATTAGTCCAACGGAACAGATTGTGCAGCAGGAGAAAGAAATGATCGAGCACCTATCGGATCGGAAAACTCTAATGTCTGTTCGTGAATTGGCAAAGGGGATAACCTATACAGATCCTTTGCCAACGGGTTGGAAGCCGCCATTGCCGATCAGAAGGATGTCGACGAAGCAGTGTGATGCAATTCGAAAGCAGTGGCACATCATAGTGGATGGGGACAATGTACCCCCACCGATTAAAAATTTCAAGGATATGAGGTTTCCTGAACCAATTTTGAAGATGTTGAAAGCCAAGGGGATTGTTCAACCGACCCCCATTCAGGTGCAAGGTCTTCCCGTGATTTTATCCGGAAGGGATATGATAGGGATTGCTTTTACTGGTTCAGGGAAGACATTGGTTTTTGTGCTTCCCCTGATCATGGTTGCATTACAAGAGGAGATTATGATGCCGATTGCTCCAGGGGAAGGGCCATATGGTCTGATTATTTGCCCATCTAGAGAGCTGGCCAGGCAGACTTATGAAGTGGTGGAACAATTTTTAGCTCCTATGAGAGAAGCTGGATATCCAGAACTGAGGCCATTGCTATGTATTGGTGGAGTGGATATGCGATCACAGTTGGATATTGTGAAGAAGGGCGTTCATATTGTAGTTGCTACTCCTGGAAGGTTGAAGGATATGTTGGCAAAGAAAAAAATGAGTCTTGACAGTTGCAGGTAAAATATGTACCAATTTCACAGTTACAGAAAAACATCCATGAGAACAGAATAGCTTAATTTTTTTTTTTTCACTATATTAGTATTTGATAGGTTCATATATTTAAGTTCTTACCACCAACTACATATTGAATACCAAAATCTGACATTCGGTATAAATTTGAAGCATTACAATAGGACCTATTTATAATTATTCTATTTTATCTTGTAAAAATTTGTTTAACCAAAAATCAATGAGTAGACGTTTTGAGAGCCAAAATTTTCTCTTTGGTATTCTTCACTTGGAATGATTAAAATATTATCATAGCTTAGAGACTATCTTCTATATTCTTTCTCTCTCTGGAAGTGTTATCTTTCACTTTATCTATGTGTTGCCAGGATGGGGCAAGTATTCTGTATTAGTATGACAAGGGAGTATTTATTTATTTTATTTTTGCTGGAAGATATGGGAGTATTTTTAAAGTATATGTAACAATTTGGTAACCTATATTTTATCGAAATACAAATTTGGTACCGTATGTTTTCAATGATGCTCATTTGGTAAGTGTAATTTGAAATTGTACATATTTGGTACCCTAAACTTAATGAACAATAAAATTTTATCATGATGAGCAGTTTGGTCACATTGATCAAATTTTAGTACAGGTACCACCAAATATGTACGATTTCAAATTACAGGACATTATTAGAAACAGAATTGTAAAAAGAGTATCAAGTATGTATTTCGATAAAATACAGTGTACCAAATGAGTATTTACCTATTTTTAAATGTATTTTGACTGAGTTAGATGTGGTATTGTTGATTCGAGAACACTTACCATTTTCTTGCATTGAGGCAACAAAGCCACCCTGCTTAGATCCTCGGATGACTTTATTGCCTATTGGATTAGCGGGTGCCATAAGACAATCTGTCATCTCTACAATCTTTTTATTTATATGTATCTATTTTATTGATTGTGATTCTTTATTTCTTGCAGGTATCTCACCCTTGATGAAGCCGATAGACTGGTAGATTTGGGGTTTGAAGATGACATAAGAGAAGTGTTTGATCACTTCAAAGATCAACGACAAACTCTCTTGTTCTCTGCCACCATGCCTGCCAAAATTCAGAACTTTGCCAGAAGTGCTTTGGTAAAGCCTGTCACAGTTAATGTAGGAAGAGCAGGGGCTGCTAACCTTGACGTAATTCAGGAGGTTGAGTATGTCAAGCAAGAGGCAAAGATTGTATATCTTCTTGAATGCTTACAGAAAACCCCACCACCCGTTCTAATATTCTGTGAAAACAAAGCTGATGTGGATGACATTCATGAATACCTTCTCTTAAAAGGAGTTGAAGCAGTGGCCATTCATGGAGGCAAAGATCAGGAAGACAGAGAAAATGCCATTTCGTCTTTTAAGGCAGGCGAGAAAGATGTACTTGTTGCCACTGATGTGGCCTCTAAAGGGTTGGATTTTCCTGACATTCAGCATGTTATTAATTATGACATGCCAGCAGAAATTGAAAACTACGTTCACAGAATTGGACGAACAGGAAGGTGTGGTAAGACTGGAATAGCAACGACATTCATAAACAAGAACCAGAGTGAGACGACACTTCTAGATTTGAAGCATCTATTGCAAGAGGCAAAACAGAGAATACCGCCAGTGTTAGCCGAGCTAAATGATCCAATGGAAGATGTTGATGCCATTACTAACGCAAGTGGGGTCAAGGGTTGTGCTTATTGTGGTGGGCTTGGTCACCGTATCCGTGATTGTCCCAAGTTAGAGCATCAGAAGAGCGTAGCTATTTCCAGTTCGAGAAGGGATTATTTTGGATCTGGAGGTTATAGAGGAGAAATATGATAGTTTATGCATTTACCTTTGCATTAGGTGCTTATGTCCCCACTATGTGATTTGGTAATCATAAACTTGTGCAAGTGGACGATATCAACATGTAACATCACCAAATTAAAAAAAGAAAAGGAAAAATAGTATTTGGTAACAATTTCATTTCTTTTTGGCTGGATACAAAGTTCATTGCCATTTGTTCCTAGCCTCATTTTGCTTTCAGGGTTATCTTTCCATTTCTCTCAAACTCTTACCCGTGTGTAATTATAAATATTCATGTATATCGCTTCTAGTTTCTTGAAGCAAAATGTTCGTTTTAAGGAGGCAAGGGTGAGCCTCTTCGGCATGGTTGAAACACACATTTTGGCATTTTGTTCTGTGGTTTATAGCCTGTTCTTGCCTTGGCTTCCTTTAGTAGAGTTGACCCTAGCACTAAAACATTTCTTGAAGCATGGTATGAATGAATGTTGTGCGTGGCATGTCTTATAATACCTGCCTTTGCATGTGTTTGCTTACCTATTCTTATATGTAAGGGTTCTTTTGACACAGCTGAATTAATCCCCAAGATTGCACCAGCACCAGCAACAGCTTCTGAGGTCGAATGGAAAACTGCGGTGGTGGTCTAGCTGCTACGGAGTTCAGATCCTAAAAATTTATAGATGTAACTTTTTAGTTACCCTTAGTAACATTTAATATGTCTCGTTCTATGATTTTTCTTTTGCTATATAAGCTAGTGAATGTATCTTCTAGTACTTGGAAGTCACCGATTCTGTTTATTATGTAATATATTTTCAAATATTTCAATTAGGCCGGTTCTGAATTTTTTGGTGCCGTAGGATCGATCCAATTGACCAATTTGATTCATCCTTCTATAAATAGATTATTATTTGATCACTTCTAAACTCCTATTGTAAACTTAACTGTAAACTTAATTACAATAGATTACTATTGGAACTGTATTTATAATATAATTTTGTTTAGTTTGTGTTAACGGTATTAGTACCCCAGAGTGTCAAGAAAATAGCCAAACTGAAACATTTTTCTTACTAAAAAATTTACAATGGTTCAATTATCTTCAGCATAGCTGGACATTTAAATTTAAAGTACATTGATTTGCAAAGTATACTATGCCAATGATTCGAAGCTTATGCATCCATTAGTTTATTATGTTGATTTAAAATAAGGAACAAAAAGGACTAAAATACTGCAAAAGCCAATATGTCATTTTAATTGTACGTATATTGTATTGCCTTTCTATATTCGAATAACAAAGCTGTTTTTCCTGTATAGTAAGAAAATAGCAGAACACAGTTTTTGAAATAAAAGATGATGAAACACCATACCACCCAACTTAATTAAATCATCACACACTTCATTTTGCCAAGAAGCTCTTTTTCAATGGTAGCAATTTGATTTGATTTCACTCCTACACATATTGAGGACTGCATCAGTCATGGTGAAACTTGGTGTGGCCTCTGTGCTGTGTAGAAGAAAATATATTAAAGCAGAAGAAAAAGTATTCAAACCACAAAATAATAGATATCAGACTCAAAAGAATATGAAAAATGACTACACTTGAAACATTCACAACTATGTCAAAAATGTCATATATCTGAAGGTAAAGGCAGTACTTTACTTTTATAGGTTCTTGGAGTGCCAAAACTCTGGCTTTGAGCTCTCTGGTAAGAAGAGATGGATTTGGATATGGGCTTAAAATTTCTGGCAAACTCTTTCTGAATTCCACATTCTGTTTATGCCACGCCAAAAGCCATCAATATAGTTATTTCTCAAATAAGCCAAACTTTTGGAACTAGAAATTCTCAAGTAGTTTCTTTGGTAATATTTGGAATTGAAATTTGAAAGTTTGGATCCAAAATGAAGTGAAAGTAAAACAAAACATCATTACCTCAAAAGGGTTGACACCGGAACTTTCTCCTAGTACTAAATTTCGAGTTTGAAGGCAGTGATTTAATAGTTGAAACTGCTGATATATCTCTTTCATCATATATTTCCTTTCTTTTAAACTCCAAAAGAAGGCATCCTTCATGATCTCAGTTTCTTCTTCAAGAATCTTAAGTCGCTCCTGAAGCTCCTCAACTTCACTTCCCCACAAAACAGCCTTGTTCCCTTTAGATGATGATTCTCCACAAGCCTTACTTGCTCCTGTTTTCGAGCTTTCAGCATCTGAATTTGTTGATGGCTTCTTACCTTTCTCATACTTGTATTGATACTCATTGTAAAATCCCTTGAATCTTGAAAGCCAGTCTTTTGCTGAGGAAAGTTCTATCCTAAGCTCCATTCTTTCCTTTATTGAATCACTCCACAGCTTACAATATAGTAAAAATCCATGAAAGTGGAAAATTGTTAAAACATTTTAATATCTTAAAAAATGGGATATTTTTTTTCCCTCTCAATGTTCATGGGAAACTTTCCTAAAGACGAGAATTTTACTTATGACATGTTTGTAATAACAATGGTCTTACTACTCTTAAGAATGTGTAAAAATAAAGAAAAGAAAAATAAAGAGAGGTTAGTTGGAGAAGCAAATGAAATGATGGTTTGGTTGCTTACCCAATGGAGTTTGCAGAGTTCAAAATAATGAAAGTAAAATCCTTTTCCTTTTCAGAGATCATTCTCCATGTTTGCTTTTCTTGCAAGAGAGAGAGTTTAGTGAGGAATGTGTTGTGAGCTATATAGAGTAGAGAGTAGTAGGTTAACTTTACTAACAAGGCAGATACAAAGAGACATAAGAGGAAACTACGGAGTATTTGCGCAAAGAATGTCTTTTACACAGAAAATTAAAAGTGCTTGTTTCGGATGAAATTTTTAACTAAATCTAAATGGAATCAAATTAACAGAGCTCGGCTCTGTAACTATTATGTCAGCCTGAAACTTGGTTCATTAGTCATATTCAATACAATTGGTAGGCAATTTTTGGCTCCATTACTTCAGAAGCGGCTAAAGCAAGCGAGGCGGTTGTGTGTTCAAATCTTTGATTTTTTACCATTAGGCTATGTTTGGTAGAAAGAAAAAGTATCAAGCGATTCGATTGGGAGGAAATAATTTTAAATGTACATTATCTAGTTCTAATGTTTAAGCCAAAACAATACCTTATATGCATGAATTACATGTTAAAAAGTAGAGTAAATTGAGCTAAAATAACTAATATTTTTTTTAAAATGTTGCACTTTATATATTTTTTACATTAAATATACTTAATGTTATCAAAATGTTACATTTTTATACCAATTTTTTTTCTTTTGATAAATATAGTTAATGTTTTTAAATTATTGCACTTCTATACTTTTTTTTTATTATGTTGATAAATAATAAGAAAGTGAAGAAAATATATAGGGTTTTAATTATATTTCAAATTTTAAATTATTTTCACTTCTTTATTCTTTCTCAAAATAATAAAAAAATTATTTAAGATTTTAAAATTAATCAAAATAATTAAAACTTATATTTTTCCTTTACTTTTTTTAAATTGATAGAAAAATATTTTTTAATTGTTTTTTATTAATTTTAATAAAATATTTATTAATTTTTAATTTAAAATAACTATTTCAAGGAATAATAAGAAATAGAAAATAATTTAAAATTTAAAAAATAATTAAAGGTCTATATTTTTTCTTAACTTTCTTATCATTTCTCAAAATTATAAAAAAAATAAGTATAAAAGTTCAACATTTTAAAAACATTAAGTATATTTATTGCCAAAAAAAAAAATTAAGTATAAAAATACAATATTTTGAAGACATTGAGAATATATTTACTGACAAAAGAAAATTGAATATAAAAGTGCAATATTTTGAGAACATTAAGTATTTTAGCCGCAATTTATTCTTGATATCTACCAAACATAACCTTGATTGAGTGCCTACCATAATGTTTTTGAACACATTTGTAGTGATCATAGGTTTCCATGAAAATCAAGATTTTGATAAACAATTGAAACCCTCTTAAGGTTTGGAAGAGGGAGAGCAATGCATAGGTGTTGAGGATGAATTCATACTAGTTCCTAGGTACATGTTGGATCATCTTATGAGTTATGACCAATAATCTTCATTCTTCTCCCTCCTCTTTCTCCAAAATATACATATGGTATGTCAAATCTAAAAAGTGAGAAAAAATGGCATGTTTTTCTAGAAGATTACAGCTTGTAAAACATATACACCAAGAAAGAAAAAGGATGTGGTTTAGTGGTATGTACTATGTATTGGGTATCCCTATGTAACGACCTAAATTTGCTAATAAGGCTTAAGGGTCTTGATTAGTGTGCCTGGAGGGCATAATGGGAATTATGTGTGATTTTAATGAGTTAAATGCATGATTATGATTTAAAGCATATTATATGACTATTTGAATATTTGAGATGCATGACTATGTGTATTAGTATGCATGTAGGCCCTGATTAGGTTAGAAGGGCATAATCGTAATTTTGGCCATATGGGCATAACTGTGTACATATATGAGATAATTGTTGAGACCACATTATTATGTGGATATATCTGTGATCTGTGACTCGAGACGATCCTAGTGAGCAGATTAGTGGACAAGTCATGGTGGGGAGTTACACCCAGCTCGGGGTGAGTCTGGGGGTATAAATGGGAATTTAGTGAGTATATGGGAGTTTATTTTGACATCGAGGAATATAATTGGTGATTAGTTAGGTATCGGGAATTAAGCGGTAAATATTAGGGACACTCGAGGAGTTAGCGGGAATTGGGGTGAAATGACTAAAATGCCTCTAAGTGGATTAAAGGGTTTAGAATTAAAAGGGAGGGCATTAAGGTCATTTGGCTTTTTAGAGATAGGTATTACTAAGACTTTATGTTAGTGGAAGTGGTAGAATGTAATAGAAGTCTGAAAAGAAAAGAAGGAAAAGAAAGAAAGAAAAAGAAAGGAAGGAAAAACAGAGCTGCTTTCCTAGGAGTCGGTTGGTGATCACCTTCACCATTTATGGGCGTTTTCTTGGAGCAAAACTCAGAGGAGAGCTAGGTCAACTAAGCCATAAGGTTTTTGAGCTAAGTTTGAGGATTTGGCAAGGGTTTAGCAAGGATAAGCCATCACTTGAGGTAAAATTCTGTAAGTTTCTTCAGTTCTAGTTTTGGTTTTTAGCTAAGATATCTAAGCTGTGTTGATGGGAAATTCTAGGGAAGTTGGAGCCAAGGGTTGAGGAAAAGCAAGCCAAGGAGATCTAGAGGCAACTTGAGGTCGAAATTCCACCAAAGGTATAAATTTTGAGCTTTTAACTTTGATGTTTTGACTGGTTTCTGCTGAGTTTTGAAGTCTAGAAGTGGCTATGGTGGATTTTGAGATTAGGGATGCATGTGCTTGGGTTTTGAGTATTTGGGGTGCTTGGGATGAGTGGAATGTGTTAATAAGCTTGTTTTTGAGTTTGGAGAAGTTTTGGTTGAGTTTGGTTTGAGGAAATCGCAGGAGGGAAAATTGAGGTATTGCCTGTCTGTGACTAGCGCTACAGCGCTAGCCTTTGGGTGCTGTAGCGCTAGGCCATGCTTCCTGGGGGATTTTTCTTTTTCTTGTAGCGCTGTAGCACCCTCCTAAGAGCGCTTTAGCACTGCCCTGTTTCCAGAAAGGGATTTTAGGGTTATTTACAAGGGTTTTTGACCAAGGGTTTGGGGTTTGATTCCACCACCTTGTTTGGTGGAACTAGGACTTCCCGGGGGCTCGGGATTGGTCCCGAGGCTAGGTTTTGGACTTGAGGTTTGGTGATGACTTTGACCTATGATTGTGTTTAGGTGAGCGCTAGGGCTCGAGAAGGATTGTGCTCAAGGAGTCAAGTGATCAAAGCTAGCGAATCGAAAGGTAAGAAAATTGCACCCGGTTATATGTTTGTGATGGGACTAAGTGCTCCCGATATTTGTATTATGTCAATGATGGTATCATGCCATGGGACATGTGATAGCGGCCTAAGGGTGCCGTACACAATATTTGTGCACAGGGCGCGGCTTGGCCACTGGTAGCTGAGGACAGCTTAATATTCACTGAGCTCGGTTTAAGCGAGCCAGAGTCAGTGGGATAACGGAGGGTGCGGCCTGAGGGCGCTAACCCTAGTTATCATATGTGATTTGGTGTATGATATGAATTGATATGTTTAGTATGCTGAATACTTGACTATTTTGAATGTTGATATGGTTAAGAATATGTGATGCTATATGAGATATTGAATTGACTGTTGATTGCTTATGCTCTGTTGTTGTGTTTTCTTGCTGGGCCTTGGCTCACGGGTGCTACGTGGTGCAAGTAAAGGCAAAGGCAAGTTGGACCAATCCTGAGATGGAGAGCTGCGGGGTTGAATGTACATAGCCAGTTGTTCGATCGCCATGGTCGAGGAGTGGATCAGGACATAGATTGCTTAACTGTCTGTTTTGCCTTAATATGGCTTGATATTGTATTTAGTTCTTGAATCTTTTGTAAACGGTTCAATCTTAACATTTTTGGGATCCCGTGTAAACAGGAAATGTTTCTTTATGAAAAATGTGACTTTTAAGACCAAAACATTTTAACCCTAGTACTTTTATAGTTTCAGTAACACGTTTTTAATTAAATGACTTGATTAGCGAGTCTAGCACTTTATAAACACACAGTGTAACGGTCTTGGCTATCCAGAGCGTTACACCCTAAGTTTGAAGTCATGCCACTCATTCAAGTATTTTAATCTCACTTCCTATATAAATTGCTTCAACTCAATTGAACCATTGTATATATACAACAATCCATGTACAAACAACAAATTTTTTTGTCACAATTTTAGAAATAATGTCAACAACATATCCTATTATTTTTTGGATCATGACTAATTAGGGTTTACACATTTGGATCCAAAATATATATATATCTTAATTGTTTGGTATGCTCAAAATCAACCTGAGATGTGTAAACCCTAATCATTAAACTACACCATTTATTTTTGGAGTTTCAACTCAATATATTGTATTTTATTTTTACAATACACAACATTTAAATCACTTCTACCTATATTGTCACAAACAAACTACTGCAAATATATTCCAAAAAAAAACCAACTGCAAATCCCTTTTCTTTTGTTATTTATAGTTTTAGAATATTTTGAGTCAACTAGTGTTATAATAGAGCTAGACACTCCATTTTTTTTTTTTTTGAGGTCAAATACCAATTTTATAAAAGTAAAGATTATATGCATTTTCCCTTATTATTTCCTTTTATTAAATTTTTGTATTTTATATTATATTTTCTAAACTTTGTCCTTGCTTAAAAAAAATTACTCCTAAAAGATATAAATAAATATAGATCGCAAATGTCCGTGAATCTGGAGCGTTCATCAACGCAGTATCATAAACCCCAATATAAATGCGAAGCAGAAGATAAGTCGATCGGCGTTGGGGAGATCCAACGGTCCTAAATCATTCACGTGCTCTACATCTCCGCCATAGCCTCTCATCTCAACTCTCTCAATAAGCCCCGAACTCCCCATCCCTCCTAGTCCAATCTCTACTCCGTTACTCTTTTCTTTCTTCTCATCTGGGTCGGGTCGGGTCTGGTCTGTTCCTTCAAAATGCTGGCTCGGCTCGCTGCCAATCGCCTCCGTGAGATCCGTCAGATTTTCCGTCAGGTATTTGTTTTTCCTCCTCGCTTTCTTGGATTTTCCCGCTCTCCACTCACTCTCTAATCTTTTGTTTGTTTGTTTGGTTGGGCAGCCGTTGCGATCCTTTTCTACTGCCCTAAATTACGTGAGTGTCATTTTTTTTCTTCAATTCCTGATCTTTTTTTATACATGTTCACATATTTATATCCATATATGTTCCTGATTTTTTTTTTATCTTAATGCTCAATTCATGATTTTTGGGAATTGAACAGCATATTGACTCCCCAGACAACAAACCTGACCTACCATGGGAGTTCAGTGCTGCAAACAAAGAGAAGGTGAGTGAAAATGTTAAAGCTAATTTCTTTCATTTTATTATTTAAGTTATAGGTCCCATGATTTTGTTAAAGAAAGGTGAACTATGTGTGTATGTGTGTGGGTTGAGTTAAATTCCCAAAGATAGAAAATTGTTCAACACCATTCTTTTATTTGGGGGTACATTTGCTGTTCGGGTTTTAGGTTTTTACCTCTGTAATCTGTTTTCTAAAATTTGATTCTAATATTTTTTAGAATTATACATTTGATGGGAAAAGGAAAATGTAGGAAATTTATATCACTATCATCTTAAGTTGACGATTTCAATGCTACGAATTTAACTATTAGGCTATATTGTCCTGAGAAATAGTAAATGGTATTCACTCCCTATTTTGTGATGAAACTAAACAGGGGGAAAAATTAATAAAAAAGTTAAAAGAGTAAAAAACTTATCCTTATTTTGCATTATTTATATCAAATCAAATACAACATATAGGTAGGTGTATGTATCTATATATGTCCACAATCATATTTTATGTGCATACATATATGTTGCTATAACGAGTGTATATGCGTACATGTGTATTTATGATTTTGACAAATTGAGCTTTAACAATGTTATCCTATGCATGCTTAGGTTAAGGAGATAATTTCGCACTATCCGTCCAACTACAAGCAATCCGCTGTTATTCCCTTGCTGGATCTTGCACAGCAGCAGCATGGAGGATGGTTACCCGTTTCAGCAATGGATGCAGTATGTTTGAATTGACAGTTTAAAGAACTTTTTCCGTTCTTGTATTTTATTGTCTACTTTTTCGCAGCTTACAGAATTAAAAGTCTCATTGCTGGATTAGTTAAATTTTGTTTTTCAATTGAGCATGTTCTTTTCCTTTAGAAATATGGTACGAAAAGAAATTTATTGACAATTGTTTTGTGGATAATCCAGGTAGCTAAGGTTATTGAAGTTGCTCCCATCCGTGTATATGAAGTTGCTACATTTTATTCAATGTTTAATCGCGCTAAGGTGGGAATGTAATTTTTGTATTCACATATTTGTGCATCCAACTTTCAGGAAGATGCTACCAGAAGCAATTCCATGAACATGTTTTCTTGGTTTTTTAGGTTGGTAAGTACCATCTATTGGTCTGTGGCACAACACCATGTATGATCCGTGGTTCTCGAGATATTGAAGATGCCTTACTGAAGCATTTAGGAGTGAAGAGGAATGGTGAGTGTATTGCTAGCTAGTTCTCAGGATTTATTTTGCTTTGAAATTAACAACAAATTATTGCAAGTATTTGCAAGTTAAAATAGCACGCTAACAATGATCCTCTTGGCTTTTCATCTGCAGAAGTAACTAAGGATGGATTGTTTTCTGTTGGAGAAATGGAATGCATGGTGAATATTTTAGCTTCCTCACTTAAATCTGCATTATGATTGTTGTTGGAATAAAAAACTTGAGGAGTGTGACTTGAAAAAGGAGTTCAATAATGACACTAAGGTCCATTAGAGGATATTCTTTTGAAATGGATTGGCTATGATAAATTTTATAGTCTGAGCATTAAACCTTGAGTCCTGTCTGTTCATAGAAAAAAATGTCTGTTCAGTTGTTGATTTCCAGCTTCTTTTGCACACTAGATTTGCATTACTTGTTGCCACCTGTGGTGTTATTGAAGATCTGGGGTCGTTAGGTTTTCTGAGATAAAAATTCCCACTTCTTTTTTATGTTAAAATTATAGTTGCATTGATTTGTATTGAATGATCTATGCATAATGTAATTTTACCTTTTGTCTTTATGCAGGGTTGCTGTGTAAATGCGCCCATGATCACTGTGGCAGACTACTCCAATGGTTCTGAAGGATATACTTATAACTATTATGTGGGTTTTTGATATTTACTAGACCATTATGATATTTATGCCTATTCATACCTCAATATATCCCTTTAAAGTTGATAGAGTGGATAGAAGCTTTTTGAACTTAAATTAATCTTTTATCGCAATTTCAGGAAGATGTCACTCCGAAGAAAGTTGTAGAGATAGTTGAGAAGTTGAGAAAGGGCGAGAAGCCACCGGTAAGAAAACTGGCTGGGGTTGTAGTGCTTTATTTCGTTTTCCTTTATGTCATTGTTTTGTTGGTACCTTCATTGCCACATACTTAACCTTTTGTTCTTGTTTTCAAATCCGAATGCTCGTTCTTTCAGCATGGCACTCAAAATCCAGGGCGAACTAAATGTGGACCAGAAGGAGGAAATACTACTTTGTTAAGTGAGCCCCAACCTCCTCCATGCCGAGACCTTGATGCCTGTTAAATTTGTAGCACATGATGTCTTCA
The DNA here is from genome assembly GCF_963169125.1 of Humulus lupulus. NCBI lineage: Eukaryota > Viridiplantae > Streptophyta > Magnoliopsida > Rosales > Cannabaceae > Humulus > Humulus lupulus. The sequence continues at coordinate 24,840,105 of NC_084800.1, read as the reverse complement.
ATAACATAAGGCTTGGACATTCTCAGGCTTTACTTCTGTTGTCAGTCAGTATTGTTAAATTTTCTTTACGGCTCAGCAATTGTTTTGTATTTCGATATCCCTGTATGGTTTCTGGTGGATGTGCCACACAATTCCATTTTTGTTTCAAGTTATATACATTACATTGGTTTGGAACCATACTGTTTCTAAAGGTATGCTTTCATCTCATGGTCATCTTGTAAGATCTCTACATAAAGTCTTTATTAACCAAAGACTTCCGAACCATTTCCCATTGCTGAGAATGAACACCTTTATTAAAATCATGATTGAATTTTAAATTTATCAGAGTCATGCATAGCTCTTTTTCGTTCATGTTAACTCAAAATATGCTGCCATAATAGTTCAGACAACAAAAGAAATGAAGATAATGTACAACTTTAGCCAAAAACTCGATAAAACATTCATTATAAACATTCAGATACAAGGTGAAACATTCTTTGCGTTCTCTTTAGTTGACACAAATGTCTTCACACCCATTTAGCTTTTTGCCCCCACACTCCAAAATAATAATAATAAATAACAATAATTGCACAGAAACATGAAGAGTTTAATATAGTTCAATTTAAAGTGCGTCTGACGAGGTAAACGATGAAAAACGTTGTCTCGAGGAACATACTTTGTTGGTATTTGTCTTCTATAATAAGAATACGTCCAATTTTCCTACTGCCTCGATTATGACTAAGCAAAGCTAAAACCAAAACCAAAACCATATCTATATGTTTCCTCCAGTGACCATACATATTCATATGTGCGCTTCAACACTTTCCCTTTTTCTTTGTTTCACCTTCTGTTTGGAATCCGAGAAAAGCACTTCAGTAATCAAAAGTAGCAAACCAGAGAATTCAACCTTGCAAGGTGTGGAAATCTACAGTAACGTTTTCTTTTTGGACTTTTCTGTCACGGGGATTTTTTTTATTGCTTCGGTCAATGATTAACTGGGATTTGGAATTTTTTGTTTTTGTAGTTTTACAGTGAAAATCGATGGGAAATACTTCATCTATGCTAACTCAATATGACATTGAAGGAGTTCAAGAACACTGCAATCATCTATGTGGATTTTTGTTTTTTGTTTTTCTATCTTTGATGATTTTCTCTCGAGTTTGTTTATTTCTGCCACTTTTATTTACCAATGAATTTTCTTCTTCCTGTAGTTTCTCAGCAAGAAATAGTATCCTTGTATCAAAGATTTTGTCAACTCGATCGAAATTCAAAAGGTTTTATTTCTGCTGATGAGTTTTTATCGGTTCCTGAGTTTGCAATGAATCCACTTTCTCAGGTATGAAATGAAACTTTTGATTGAAATTGCTGTTAAATATCACCTCTTTCTGAATCCAAACATAAAGTCCATGAATTTGATGTGATGGTGCATGTTGTATTGACTTTTTGGCTTGACTTTCTGGACTTGTTCAGAGACTGCTTAAAATGGTGGATGGATTGAACTTCAAGGATTTCGTGGCTTTCTTATCTGCATTTAGCACAAAAGCTAGTTTTCATCAGAAAGTTGAAAGTAAGTGCAGCTTAACATATGGTGTTTTTTGTTTCAGACCTTTCGGTGCTGCACTAATCATACTACACTTTTCTCTGTTAGTTATCTTCAAGGTATATGATACTGATGGTAATGGCAAAGTGTCTTTCAATGACATCCTAGAAGTGTTGCGCGATTTGTCTGGTTCTTTCATGTCAGATGAGCAAAGAGAGGTATAATAATCAAAGATCTAATTGACTTCTTTTCTTTCTATATTGTCATTTAATCATAAAAAAAAACTTGGAAACGTATGAGGACAATGTTTAGTTCACTTAAATTATGTTGTTCAAACTTGCAGAAAGTCTTGATCCAAGTTTTGCAAGAGACAGGTTACACAAGGGAATCTTATCTGATGTTGGATGATTTCGTTAAGGTACTTTTCAATTTACTGTATAATCTTAATCTATCTTTGGCCTACAAAAATGTTCTGAATGACATTGCATAGAGTGAGAATTATTTAAAACATCAAAGAAAAAATGACAGTTTTCAATTGACTACATAACTTTTGGAAGCAGCAGTTTTTAAAGTTTTCTACCCTCAAAATAGCTATGGTGGAAGAGAAAAGAGCAGTGTGAATTTGGTTACCACTAATTGCCATTATCACTCTAATCCTGATGCAGATTCTTGGTAGTACTGGCCTAAAAATGGAGGTTGAAGTGCCCATTGACTAAGTCGAGATAGATTCATAGCAATTCAAGCTGGAAATCTGAAGTGAAAAGTGAGCAGTTGTTTTCATCTTCAGAACACATTCAATCAAGATGGAAGCATACAGCTTTTCTATATAGTTTTTTTTCTTTTATAGTAGGAATTATCAACCATTGTATGTACCAGTGTAAAGTGTCCAAGTTTCCATGTTTCCAATGCAAGAGATTGTGTGGACTGCCAATGCCATGAGATTCTTGTCAATGAAAAGTGCCATTATTAGTTCTCTTTCTTCCATCACATTACTAATCCAATAATACTAAGAATGACTATCAGCCAAAACAAATTTAAAGCAGACAAATCCTTGAGAATTTCTTGCGTTATACCGACTCATAGTGGCCCAATCCTACTCATTTCAATCATCAAAATTCTCCAAATTATGATATATCCTATGCAAAATGATATGTCCAAGGATCAAGATTTAGAATTACTTTTCAAACACCAAAAAAAAACTTTTTGTTTATTATAAGGTAAGCAATCAAGAATTAATGTGTATAATTGATTGCCGAGTCGAATTCCAATTTGTCTTTCATTATTGTCTGCATTGAGCCACTGAGGTCTATTTTATCAAATATCATTATCTTCTAATCAATGCCTAGCTACTGCAGCAAAATATCTTCTAAAACAAGTCATATTTTTAATAAAGAAGATTTGCATTGATAATTAAAGCCGGTCTCCACAGAATTTTCTGCCAAAAGAAGAACCAAAAGTTAATAACTTGCACTTGGATAGTTCAGTTGAGCTTAAATCCTAGTCAACAGGGCTAATGTTTCACTTCTCCAGGCCGAGATATTGCTGTCCAAGAAATGGTCATCAATGGTGAAGAACCTCCACATCTGTACATTTAACAAAAACAAGGCTGTTTTTAGATCAAAACTCAGACTCCATTACTGTCTTTTACATCAATGACTTCTGATTAATTTCATTCCTGTGATGATGATAATAGTGATTATATTAGAAGAGGAATGCTAATGGTTATAAACCAAAGTTAGATGAATGGTTAATTTTGATAAATTTTGTAAAATAGATAGTTATTATTAGAATTTTTAAAAATACAAAATTAAGCTTCGTATTTAACTAAAAGAACACCAAAATGACATGTTCACTTATATCATCAAATCCTAAAATATTATATTTTCATAGAAATTGCCCCCACCACACACACACAACAATTCTAATAAAGCAATAATAATAACTATCAGCTTAGATAAAAGCTATATATTAGCTGATAATTTACTAACAAAAGTCTATATGTTTCACTTAAAAATAAAGGGTATCATGTTAGTTAAAAACAAAGCACTACAGTATATAACCAAAAAAAACATTATTAAGGGTTTTTATTCTTCATGTCGTAGTTATGTTTTACTACTTATTGAACATGTCAAAGAGGTTTGTCTTTTATTTGTCTTCATAAAATATACTCCATGTGTGTGCTATGAATTATCTCTAATATAATTGGTTTGTCTCATGCATGATGATATAGGGCTTAAAGAACTATTTATTGCGTCTCATGATTTGGGGTATTAGCTCCCAAGGGTCGACACTTGTGGATGGTAGTGTTGTTATTCTTTGGATTCAAGTCTTAAAATGGATACCTCTGCTACTATTAAATAAGTTATAATGGTTTACAGCCAAAAAAAAATACAATAATAAATAAAAGAAGCTATAATGGTACAGTATGATACAATGAACTGTTTGTCTATCACATATTTAGGGCGGAATTTGGTTTTGGAGGGTAATTAAGGTGGACCTAAATCATGAGCTACTGTTCTATACTCCTCCCACTTAAATGCCTGAAGTAATTTTCAGATTGCACATGCAAAGTATTTTCATGGCCTTTAAGGCAAGGTTTCAAGTGTGGATTGTAAGATACATTTACGCAGTTAACTACATAACCTCACGAAATCTGAAGATTAATGTAAAATGGGAAACATGTAAGAATGTTCAACAACTGAGACTATAGACTAAAATAGTTCCACGTGAAATTGCTCAACTGTGATATATCTTCTACACTCTTATAAGTATGGACAAGTTAATACAAACCAATTATGACTTCACAAGCTGTGCTCGAGGCCTCCACAGTCCCAGTTGATACTTGTGAGTATATTTCAGTATCAGCTTCCTCTGGAACACAAAAATTCAGACATGATTCTAAGTTAGAAACGAACAATCCAAAACACAGTCAACCTGAAACCTACAACAACTAGCAGAGTCTATTGGCAAACCTAAAGGGTGAGCAAATAAAAAAAGGGTTGGCAAAAAAAAAAAATCAATTAAGCAATGACTATAACCTCATAATCAAACTACTATCACTAGCTCAAAAACTCTAACCGGTGGTAGAAAATTACTCTGTATTAGAATGGAATCAAGCTTCTAATCCATACAGTTTAAGGCCTTTTGGCTGACATTTTCACCTAAGTCTCATCTTTTATTTTCCTCTCCAGACAAGAATATCATAGCTCTGCAAGAATTTAAAGAACTTATTTGTTGCCAAGTTTGTAACATTACTACACCATAGAAAGAACTGGTTTCTAGTTCATAGTACAAATTTTTAGACACAACTATCCTAGAAACCCTGCTTGAAAACCATGTAACTTGATACGCTATATTAATGTAGAGTGAAGAGAGTGATGGGGTAACATTACATGTTTGCAAGGGACTCCAAGCTTCTTGAGCTTAAGAGTGCGAGTAACAAGGAGTTTGTGGAAGTCACCAATCTCAGATTCAAGCTTGGCGACATGGGTTTCAACTCCTTTGCCTATTCCATTCAAAAATTCTGGTATTCCAACTTTCACTGCAACCAAACACAGTACTACTACTTATTCTTCTTCATCATTATAACCAATTTTCTCATGAAATGGAGAACCAGCCTACTCAATCAATCCCCAATAAAATAACCAATCATACAGCAAAAAAAAAAATCCAGAATTTAAGCATTGTAAGGTTCTCATTAAAAAATATACATGTATATATTAAAACCCTGAGAGTTACCCTCATAAGGAATCGATTTGGAGAAGAATCTAGCGAAAGAAGGGGTTGAGTAGGGTGTAGACATTGTATTTTTGTTGATGAACAGAATTTGCCTCCACGCCATCGCCATCGCCACTTCTTCAACCTCACGTAACACCTCTTGGCTCTTTGGGATTGGGGTTTTGTTATTCAGCTCACAATCAACAATACGGTGTCGTTTTCTTCCTTTAAAAACACTTTTTTTTTTTATTACAAATAAAAATTAATAATTAAAAAATATACAGTACCAAATAATTAAATAACCGTAAAAAAATTATGTATAGCCCGAAGATTACAAAAATGAAAAAGTAAATTTTTTCTTGTCATTTTATTTTCTTCATTTATCCAATGAGTTCCATCTATTAATTTTGCATCTTAGTGTCAAATTTAAAATTTATTAAATTTAATAATTAAGGTGTTCAGACTCATTGTTTATATTAATAATTTGAAATTTAAATTAGGCCAACACTAAAATGTAAATAGTAAAAACAACGTAATCAATTTAATTTAAATTTTAAAATTTTGAATCCAATATATTTAATTATAAGTTTTTTCATACCCTATAGCACTTTTACTTGTAATTCCAACATATTGAATCCAATATATTTAATTATAATGTTTTTGATACCCTACGCCATACATATTCCAAAGTGGCTACAAGACATTAGTTGATGTCTTTACAAGAATTCCACGGTCGAAGCTCCAAATTTAAGTGATATTAAAGATAAATTTTATGAATGTTGTGCTAAATTATGTCATTGAGAGTGTTCAAAGATAGATAGATAAATAAATTATATGGCTCATAATACTGTAAAATTTGCACACTACTACAGTTGGGACGGCAAGATTGATGTAAGCAAATGCAGAGATAATATTCTTAATGACTATAAGGCATGGTTTCCACCATAAGGATCTCCATAGCGATTGAGTTCGGGCAGCTTCCTTGGTCAGAGAGGGTATCTTTCGATGGCCATTTTTTTCTGTCACGAAAAAGTTGTCTTTTGTCGTGAGATCCTTGATCTTTAACCAATTTATTCGTTTCTCTTAACTTTCTATTTCATGTTGTATTGATTTGATTTAGTCCAAACTTTTGTTTTGTTGGATTTCATATTTGTGTTTCTTAGGGTGTGTTAAAAGGTGTACCCTTGGTTCCAACCTTTTAGTTGTTTATTGCTGTTGTTTTGGTATGGTGGACTTCTAGTTTGGAAGTATCATTTTTGTTATATTACTCCTCTTGATTGGTATGAATTCGTGTGCTCTTGCTTCATGCAAGACTTACTTCAGCAAAAATGTAATCTTCTTATATTGTTTATCATTTTAGCGAATGAGAAGTTTGATTGTCCAAGACCTAATCTTTTTCAAAAATCACAAATCCCACCCTAAACTGAAAAGAATTGAAATATATGTATGACAAAGTATTGTATGGTGTCATTCTCCCCTTTCGTCTAATTCTCCTACTTCCAATTCCATCGTTGACCAACTCTCCTCTTTTTCTTCCATAACTGACCACTGTTGACGTTGTCACACACCTCCCAAATAATTAATTGATTGGTGAGAGTAAGAATTAATACAATAACATAATTTTAATTTAATTAATAAGTAAAAAAGTTATTTTAATAAATATGTGTTAATGGATAAAATTTTATTTTAATAATTTTAAGTAATATATATTTTAAAAAAAGTAATATGTATTTTTTAATTCCTTTTTTAAATTAATTTACATTTTTTTATTAATTGAATATAATTTTAAAATCAATTAAAATAATTAATGAGTCTTTAGGGAACAGTTGCACCAATATATCAACGTAAAAGACTTTTGTCTTCAAAAAATAAATTAGGAATTTAAATGCTACTATACCTCCGGCTGAGGCGATGGTCAGGGCAGTCCAAGGAAGGTCATCCACTAATGGATGGACTTCTGGGTATGCTGATATCGCTCAAGTGATAATTACCACTTGGCACCAGGGCCTCCAGGGATTAGTAGGGGTGGGCCCCTCATACCCTGGCTTAGAAAAAAAAATAAAAAAAAATAAAAGACTTTTACCACTTATATAGTAATGTTGTATATTTTTACAAATATATATATATATATATATAATAGTTACAAAATTAGTTAGGTAAATTTTTGTTACATATATATTTTTTTAGTTACCAATTAGTCTATAAATGTGTTTTCTTTCATTTAAGATTTTTCCACTCCATATTTTTGTAAAAAAAATACAAGTATTATCTTAATTATTTTTTCCAAACATTTTTACAAATTGCATATATTTTTGTAATTCCCTAATCTTTTTCTTGGGCTAAGAAGCATTAGGATTAAGTAGAAGACAAAGAGAGATTGGGCCGAAAATGAGCTTATCATTGCAGGTGTTGTTTTTTTTTAGATAGATTCATGTTGTTTTCCACCATTTGTAAGGTTATTACTTATTAACACTAGAGTGAACATTTCGCCCGCAAAATCTGCCTGATTCGAACTCTGAGAACTTGAATTTTCAGAAAATTCATTCATTTCGGGTTTAATCCGATCCGAACCCGACATATGTGCGGTTGGATTGACATATGTCAGATTTGGGTTTAAAATTTAGTCATTTCGGGAACCCGACCAAAAATTAAAAAAGAAAATTAAAATCTGAAAAATAAGTAAAAACAATATTTATTTCTTTTCTTCTTCTCTTTCACTCTCACTCACGCACGGCCTCCCTCACTCAGCAGCCGCCTCCACCACCACCAGCTCTTCTTCTCTTCTCGCCTCCCTCACACTAGCCCCCCTTCTCTCAGTATATATATATGGTGTACCTGCCAAGTCTTAATCCTAACTCCATTGGAGGTTTTATAAAACTTAGCTCTGCGGACGAATACATCAGGAACATGGGCTTCAGAGTTTCCAGATCCCAAACTTCCAACACTGCATGCATAGTCGTAAGTCACTATGTATATAATGTATGTATGTATATATGTATACATGAATATAAAGTATAATATTACCTAATTCCATGACCTGGTCCACAAGTGATGTCTGTGGCTGTCACATTTTTGGATCCGCTCACAGTAGATATGCAATGATCTCCTATATATTACATTCATTAATAATAGGTGAATTATTAGTGATAGATCTTTTTGCATTCTGATCATGAGTTTGAGTTTTCATATATATATATATACCTGTTCCAATGAGTCAATGACACAGTTAGAGATGTCAATGTTCTGAGTGTGTGTTACATGGATTCCATCAGTGTTAGGACTATGGGCTGGTGCAGTTACTGTGAGATGAGAAGCCATCACTGTGTTGCAGTTCACAAACATTACTTGCATCTGCTGTGAGTCTTTTATACTCAGATTTCTCAGCACCAAGTTTTTACAATTAAAAAAAGTCTAACCCTGCACTCAACAAAAACACCCACCACATATATATATATATATATATGTTAACAAAACTTCATTCTTCTACCAACAAAGAAAAAACCAAACCACAATTATGATGTCAATTAACATACCGTTGGTGCTTTTGTGGGCTGGTAATAAAAAAAAACATAAAAACAAATAGAACTAGGATGTGAAGATATATATATATATATATATATGACAATTTTTTTTAATGGCGTTTTACTTTAATCCCTACCGGTAGGGCTTTCAGTGTTTCTCGACCCGTGAACAGTTTTTGGCGCGACTTTTTTTATGACCGAGTATATTGTAGCTATTTAGAGCATCCTGGAAATTTTCAGAAAATTCCAAATAGTTTACAGTACTGAAAATTAGGTTCAAACATGTTGTTTTCCACGCGCATAAAAAAAATTAGTCACGCGTGCAACAATATGTTTGAACTTAGTTTTCGGTACTGTAAACTATTCGGAATTTTCTGAAAATTTGCAGGATGCTCTAAATAGCTACAATATACACGGTCATAAAAAAAATCGCATCGAAAACTGTTCACGGGTTGTAAGCACTGAGAGTCCTACCGGTAGGGCTTAAAGTGAAGCTCCTATAGGAGAATTCACCTATATATATACATGGTTAAATAATAAGCATTGATTGATTACTTACAAGTGCTTTGTTAACTACGTAAGACTGTTTCCACCAAGTATTCCATTTTTTGCAAAATTGGGCTTTTCGGCCCAAAATCCAAAAGGCCCAGCCCAACCCGAAAAAACTCAAAATTTCGGATCGATTTTGGTACTATTTTTCTCCACCCGAAACCTGCAAAACACAAATCTGATGAACTCGAAACTTGAAAATTCGACCCATGTGCACCCTTTATTACGATTAGTTAACTCTAATCTAAAAGAGTATTGTTATAAAACACATACTGCCCACGCTACCTTATATTATTCATCGGTGTAATTTAATATCATACCATTATAACTAATAGCTCCATACACGGATTATATTTATGACTTTCCTAAATTACCCTTCTTTTCTTTTATATAAGTTAGTTAGGTAGTTATTCTCTATTTTACTCCATAATCTTTTTTCAAGCGACCACTTCCCCAGCTACTACAATTTTTTTTCCTTCCAACAATCAAGCTTAGAAATAAGTACTACTTTTTCATCTCGTATTCCATTTTTTCCCAGTTTTTGTTTAAAGTTTTTTTTTCAAAAAAAAATTCTATATACCCATTTTTTCTTTTGATACTCTTTCTTTTTACGCCCATCATTTATCAAGAATCTCCATTTTTATTTTGATATTGATAATATATTGTAATTTTGATTTTTTTTTTTCATGAACTTTTTCTATGTAATGGTCATTTAAAGTCACAAATAAAATCAAAATATGTTTTTATAATTAATTATAGTACTGAGGACTTATACTTTTTCTCATTCTTATTTCTAGCTAAAAACATGAGAAATTATAGTAAATAGTCCAAAACAATATCATCAACAAGCTCAATATCCTTATTTTAAAAATTATAGAGAAATGACTTACATTAATCCTGTTATGTAATTCTCTCAGTTACATATCACTAAAGGGATGCCTGTAACAAATGATATTTTTTTTGGTTAGGTTGATAAATAATAAATGTCACTTATTTTAAGTTAGAAAAAATAGCATTTTTTTCAAATTTTTAATTTTATTATATTTTTATTTTTCCAATTTACTCTTTTCTATCATTTTTTTATTTATTTAGAAGAATATAACATTAATATCGTGGTATATGTATATTAGTTTTGTTCAATTAGATTTTATTTTAAAGTTATATTGATTTTTTTTTTCATTTTTTATAGGCTATTGGTATATTATATACCAATTAGTGTTTTTTTTTTTTTTGTGATATGGTATACAATTTTTTTCATAATATTTAGTTACTATCTTGCTATACATAATAATAGTATATAATCTTTTATCATAGTTTATACATTTTAATGGTAGTATATAATATATATATATATATTTTAGTAATAATGTTATAAATGTTGTTGGTATATTATTTTTCAACTCAGTATATGTATTTTGTGGTATGATATTTAGGTTCTATCTTGTTATATGTAATGGTGGTATATAATTTTGTTAGCATGAGATATACATTTTTTTAGTAATAATTTTTTTAAGTGTTGTTGGAATATTATTTTCCAACTTAGTATATTTGTTTTTTTGTGGTATGATATATCATTTTTTTTTCAATGATATTGTTACTATCTTGTTATATATAATGGTAATATATGATTTTGTTAATATACTATATTCATTTTAATGGTGGTATATAGTCTTTTTAGCGTGTTATATATATTTTTTGAGTAATAATATACCAATTTTATTTTTAGTAAATTTTTTGTACGGTATCATGGTATATTAATTTTTTGTCTTATGGTATATATGGTATGTATTAAATAACATGATATATATTTGTTGTACTATAATATATCAAATTAATATACCATGCTTTATTATAATTTTTTTAAGAAAAAACAAAATCAATTGATATGAAATATCAATAACAAAATTTGATATACTATAGTATAAACAATGCATATAACATGTTGACAATAATTAAAAAATATATGTAATCTTTATATAATATTAATCATACAACTTTGATATACTATCCCACAAAAAATATATATACTAGTTGGAAAATGATATACTAACAATCCATAAAAACAAAAATAAAATAAAAACTAATTAAACAAAATTAATATACATATACTATGATATTGAAATATTTAGAATGAAATAATATCAATTAATTTGCTAATTGACATATTTGCTGGAACTATATAATATTAAGAATGTGGTTGAGCTATTTTTCTACAAAATTCAAAATATAAACGTTAATTTACTTTCACACAACATTAAAATTCATTTTGTATCATACCCTTATTTTAAATTGAAAGATATGAGACTCAATACTAATTAATACTAATAAAAATTTATTGTGTTAGGCCGTGCTGGGCACCAACACTGAAGCTCCTTGGCAATTCTCAATCCAAAATAAATCTTAGCAATTCTCAATCCAAAATAAATCTTATCAAATTATGAGAAAATTTAAGTATTTATTTCTACTACAAATAAAAATATTATATTTTTTCTATTATTATTGTTCTTCTAACTACTTTTAACGATGGCATCTATTATTGACCCCACCAAACTCTTTTTTTTTTCAATGGAATTTAAATGGTTATTGAGTGCAAATTTCTTACGTTGGCCCATCTCAACATCCAGTGTTTTTCCAAATCACTTTATTATATATTTTTCTCATAAAACGTGTAATTCATTATAACCGTTGAAACTTTAAAATTTTGGCATTGTACAATGCTTGGACGTGATGCTAAAGGCAAAGTAAGAAAATAATTTGATTAATTTCTCTTGGCCCATCTGCCAATATAATTAATTAATCAGTTTATCAATCTATTTATTAAACCTTATCTCATCTTCTTCTTCTTGTCTCTTTCGTCTCTCACCGTAAATCCATTCAAACATAATAATTTCTAACTAAAAAGAAAAACTCACATGTACAAAACAGAGCAATCATTTCACCAATAATTTTTTTTCTTGGCGTATTTCTTTGTTAATTAAATATATATTTTTAAGAGAAAATTACACATATCATAGTGATTTAAATTTTATTTTGATTTTTACGGTAATTAAAAATAATTACATTATTATGGTTAACTACATACCAAAATCTTTGCTCCCTCATTCTTGCCATGCATAGGATGTTTCTTCCTTATTTGCGAACAGAAAGTTCTCTTGTTTGAGATCACGATGCATCGCATCACTCCATGTTTATGACAACTCTGCAAACCATAACTTCCGTAAACAAATAAGACTAAAGAAACAAAAGCATGATCACCATCTATATAATAAAACGTCAAGAAAGAACTAGACTAAATAGAACATCTGTAAACAAGAACTGGAACATAACCAAAACAAAGTTCAACCTGAACAACTTTAGTAATGGTCCGCATAACAGCTGCAGCAGCTCGTTCTGTGTAATGCCCTCTTGCAAGAATTAGATCAAATATTTTTGTAAATATTAGTTACAAAATAAAATAGTATCTTTTAGTAAGAACTTAGTTTTATAAATTTTTATTATAAATATGTACTAAATTCACAACTTAATTTTATAAATCTTTATAACAATTATGTTAAATAAATTTATAAATATATATATATATATATGTAAATTTTAGTTACAAAAATAAACTTTTTAGTTGTAAAGTTAGTTTTGTAAATTGTTATTACAAAAATGTGAAATTTGTTTTAAAAAAACATTGTATTTCACCACTATTAATATAAAGTGTTTTATAAATAATAAATATCTTAAATTTATATTTTAAAGTTGTATAGCATAGATATGATGGTTCATGTAATTTTTTAGTACAATATTGTAACAATATGGAAAAGTATAATATTTTTATATATAGTTTGTTTATGATTTCTTAACTATAAAATATTTTCGTAAATGTTAGTAACAAAAATATATTTTTTAGTTGTAAAACTAGATTTGAAAACTATTGTTACAAAAATAAAAAATTTAGTTACGAATTTGTTTGCTAGTTTTATCTACAAAAAAAATATCTACAATTCTATAATTGATTTTGTAAATATTATTTACAAATATGTAACAAATATTTACTAGTTTGTAAACGTTGATCACAAAAAATTGTATTTTACAGCTTTTATTTATGATTTTGTCACTCCGTATTTACACTTTTGTCATTCCGTGTTTTTATCAAAAAATTCCATATTTTTCATATTTTTTTTAACTTTTAGTGCATTTTTGTAGATTTTCCTATTTTTAATGAAGATCTAAACCAAAAGAAAAATTAAATCTTGTCAAACAATAAAGATTCTATGAAGTATTCTTCTATATTGAAATAACTTTTATACAATTATAAAAAATTATGATATGAATGTGAGCTAATTATAAATAGAAGTAAATTATATTTGTTTTAGGTCCAATTGACTCCAACACAGTAATATTATCTTAATATTATAAATATATATGATAGATTAGCTTATAGTTTAAGATGAAATGAAATTGTTCTAGACAATAATCTAGTATTAAGAGTTGTTATTGAAAATTTTAAATTTGTAAATAAGTAATAACTTGTCAACATAAAAACACCTTGTTGAAGTGAAGACAGTTTTAGTTAAATCTAATAACTATATAGAGATTTTACTATGCATAAGCCTATATAAAGAGGGCAAATAAATCCAAATCTTAAAGTCCTCTGGTACAAAAAAAGTCATTGACATAAAAATGTAGACATTAAATCAGGCTTGAGAAAAGCATTAGTAGGTAGAAGGGTTGATTAAGTTTTAATGAGCATCAGTAGGTAAAAGAGTTGACTAAGGTTTAAATGAGAGACGTTAAACGTACGCAGAAGGCAATGAAAGAGCTGGAATTTGAAAATAAATAAGACTTTCGATAAATTTAGAGTTTTAGTAGTGAGAATTTTTATGTTATTTTATTTAGTTATACTAAAATATTTAATTAAAATTTCAAATAAACAAAAAATTTGAGGTGGGAATTCGGTCCTCACATTGGTTTTAGTGCCTCCGTATCAACGGAATGTGCATTTTTCAATTAATATGTAAATACCTTAAATAATTAAATACAAGAGACATAATTATTTTTAAAACTTCAAAAATAAATAATATTTTTGCTCTCCGAACTATGACTACTGTATCATCGTGCCGCTCGAATGATTTGCGATTTTAAAAATTCCCCCTGAATTTTGACCACTACTAAATTGTGCCATTTTTATTAAGACTAATTTTTTTTTAAATTGATAATTAAATCCTTAAAAATTAAAAAAAAAATCATTTTAAAAAATTAAGAAAATAATCAATACTAAAAGTTTCAAATTAATTATATAAAATTCAAATACTCAAAAAATAAAAATCTAATTAATAGCAAATATTTTTTTTTACTTTTTCTTTTCTTTTATAATATATATGTCAATATAAAAATTAAAAAATAAATCCTAAAACAAAGTTTTTTCCCCTTTGTCCTCCTCTTAAATTAAAATTTGTATTTATTTATTTAAGTCTTTTGTCCACCTCTTTAATTAAAAAAAAATTCTTTGTTTTAGTATTTATTTTAAATATTCATTCTAAAATAGTTTTAATTAATATTGTTTAAGAAAAAGTAAAAAAGAGTTATTTGTTGATAATTAAAATTTTTTATTTATTAAGGAATTAATTATTTTTTTTAAGAAAAAACATATATCTTTTTTTATAAAATGGGTATAATTTGGTAATGGTCAAAGTTTGGAGGACAAAATTGATAATTATTCTACATATGACACTGTCACATCAACAGACAATATGCTACGTGCATAGTTCGGGTGAATTTTTAACATCGCGAATTATTCAAAGGGCACGATCATACAATGGTCATAATTCGGAGGTCAAAAATACTATTTATTCAAACTTCAATTACCCTTGGCATTAGCCTCACATGCAAGGCACGTGTCTATTAAATTTTAAAATTTGTCGTATTTATAGAGAGAGGTCGAAGTTTAGTAAGTTTAAAGATTTAAATGCTAAAATTTTGAGATTGGTAACCTAAGCACTAGGGCTGTGCATAAATTTTTACAACCCGCTCAACCCGAATAATCCGCCAAAACCAATCCGAATAAACCGACCAAAATTTAAACCGCCCAATTGTTACATTGGGCGGGTTAAAAATAATTATCAACCCGCCCAATTAAGAATTTATTATTTTTAATATATTTAAATAAATATATAAATTAATTAAGTTTTGTTTTAATTTTTTTACTATAAATTTAAAATATTGTTTTAAGCTTAAAAAGATAAACTTCACATTATTAGTACTAGTATTTCAAAGAAAAAAATTACAATAATGTAAAAAAAAAATACCACTTTTGTTTGGCGCGGGTTGACCCGCCTAACCCGCAAAAAAAAATACAATTTCGATTTGGGTGGGTTAACCTGACCAACCCGCCCAAATTATTGGACGGGTTAAAAAAAAAATTCTTAATTGGGCAAGTTACAGATCATTTTTGCTAACCCGATTATGACATTGAACAAGTAAAAATGTCTTGTAACCCGACCAAACCGTCCAATGCTCAGACCTACTAAGCACACAAGACATATTGAGCTAATTATGTTGCCATAAATTACAAGAATATAAAATGGAGCCTAACGCGTTAGATTATAATATATTTATATTAATTTTTATATAAATGTCCGTCCTCACCACTTTTGTCATGTTATTGCAGATAAGTAAATAGCCAAAATGGAATCTGGTTTCACCGAAGCTAGATTCTGATTGAGATTCACCGTAACATTCTATTTCATTTTATTATAATATATTATAATTAGAGATTCTTTGTTAGATTTGAGATAACAACAACGACACCTGGTGCTCCATCAAACGACAACAACAAGAAGTCAATACACCACATGGACTCTGAATTATTTCAGACCAAAATATTATTATAAATAAAATAAATGTGAAAAAGGGTAATAGTTTATTAAATTTAGACTTAAAAATTAGAATAATAAAGTTTTGGTAACACTTAAAAAAAATAATTTTTTATTTAATTAATTAAAAAATTAAAAATTAAATATAAAATGTGTTTGGGCATGCGACGATATGCAAAAGTTCCAAAAGGGCATGTAAAAGTAGTCTTTTCTTGATCTTCTGGGGCGATGGGGATTTGGTTATACCCCGAATATCCATCAAGAAAACAATAATATGCATGGCCAGCTAATCGTTCAAGCATTTGATCAATAAAAGGCAATGGAAAATGATCTTTTCTAGTAACATTATTCAACTTTCTATAATCTATGCACACTCTCCACCCCGTTTGTACTCTAGTAGGGATTAATTCATTTTTCTCATTTTCAACAACTGTGATCCCAGACTTCTTAGGCACAACTTGAACAGGACTAACCCATTGACTATCAGAAATAGGGTAAATGATACCTACGTCTAACAATTTTATGACCTCTTCTCTAACTACTTCTTTCATATTTGGATTTAATCTTCTTTGACATTCCCGAGAGGTTTTAGCATTCTCTTCTAGATGGATTCTATGCATACATATGGATGGGCTAATTCCTTTAATGTCTCCAATGGTCCAACCTATGGCTTCTTTATGTTTTCTAAGGACATCTAACAACTTGTTTTCTTGTTCTTTATCTAAAGCAGAAGCTATGATAACAGGTAAGGTTTCAGATTCTCCTAGAAAAGCATATTTTAAATTTTCTGGCAAAGGTTTAAGGTCTAACTTTGGGGACTCAGAAATTGATTGAACATGACCTAAGGGTGAAAAAGGTTCAACTTTGGTTTCATGTAAGGGTATAGACTCTACCAAAGAATTCACATCATCATTAGAGTCATCAACATGTAAGTTCATACCAAAGTATTTTTCACAAAAGTCAAGTAAGTCATTTCCATCATCTTCACATATACTATCTATCATGTTAACTTCATGTATTTCCTCACACTCAACAGATTTAGCAACATTAAAAACATTCAATTCAACAGTCATATTTCCAAAAGATAATTTCAAAACACCATTACGACAATTTATGATTGCATTAGATGTAGCTAAGAATGGTCTACCTAGAATGATAGGAATTTGAGCATGCATGTTTTCTACAGGTTGAGTATCAAGAACAATGAAGTCAACAGGAAAATAAAATTTATCAACTTTTATCAAAACATCCTCTATAATGCCTCTAGGAATTTTCACAGAACGATCGGCTAATTGAAGAGTTATAGAGGTAGGTTTTAGCTCACCAAGACCAAGTTGCTTATAAACAGAATAAGGCAATAAATTCACACTAGCACCCAAATCAAGTAAAGCTTTGTTAATAAAATGATCACCAATAATGCATGAAATTGTGGGACACCCAGGATCTTTATATTTAACAAGACTCTTATATTGAATAATGGAACTAGCTTGTTCAGTTAAAAACGCCTTTTTAGGAACATTAGTGTTTCTTTTAACAGTACAAAGATCCTTTAAAAATTTAGAGTAGGCAGGAATTTGTTTAATGGCATCTAAGAAAGGGATATTGATACTAACTTGTTTAAAAACTTCTAAGATGTCATTATATTGGCCGCCTTTTTTTATTGGAAGTAATCTTTGTGGGAATGGGGCTTTTGGAATGAAAGGATGGATTGGAATTTCTTTGTTTGATGAGTCATTAAGATTAGAACTAGAAGGCTGACTCTTTTCTTTTTCTTTTTCAACCTCGGGTATGTAATCGGGTTTGACAATTTTCTTTCCAGACCTAAGAGTTGAAATTGATTTGACTTCTCCATTATGACTAGACTTTCCTATCTCATATTGACCTTTTGGATTAGGGATAGGTTGACTAGGGAATGTTCCTTTTTCTCTATCAGCTAAAGCAGTGGCGAGTTGTCCTACTTGTGTCTCGAGTTTGGTAATAGATTGAGATTGATTTTGTAGGATTTGTTGGGTGGATTGCATAAATTGTTGTAAAGTATCTTCTAAGGAAGGTTTTCTTTGTTGCGGATATGGTTGATTTTGTGGGGCATGAGCTTGGTTTTGTGTGTTGTATTGGTGCCCTTGATTCATTTGGGGTTGGTTTTGTCTCCATGAAAAGTTTGGATGGTTTCTCCAATTTGGATTGTAGGTGGACGAAAATGGGCTATCATTTGGTTTCCCATAAGAATGAAGAGCATTGGCCTCCTCAGAAAAGGCTTCTTGGTAGGAAGGGCATGATTGGGCATTATGGCAAGGACTAGAACATATAGAACAAATATCTTTTCTAGGTTGAATTGGAGAGTTTATAGTTTGGCTTATGGCTAAAGCTTCTACTTTTCTCGCTAATTTGTCTAAGGATGTTCTTAAGTCTAATTCTTCTTTTACTTCATACCTTCCTCCTCTTTTTGGTGAATTAGTTGACCTAGACCTAGGATCAAAATAATTCCATTGTTGTGAATTGACAGATAAATCTTCAAGGGCGTCCCACGCCTCTTGTCCTTGAAATTTTAAAAATTTTCCAGTATGCATAGATTGAATCATTTGACGATTAGAGGGAGTCAAACCATCATAAAAATATTTTACAAGTCTCCATTTTTCAAAACCATGATGAGGACATTTTAATAATAAATCTTTAAATCTTTCCCAACATTCATAAAACTCTTCATTATCTTTTTGAAAAAACTCGGAGATTTCTCTCCTTAGACTATCAGTTTTAGACATAGGAAAAAATTTCAGTAAGAATTTATTATAAAGTTGATCCCATGTAGTTATAGACCCCGTGGGAAGGGAATTTAACCAAGCTTTTGATTTGTCTTTTAATGAAAAAGGAAACAATCTTAGTTTGACCGACTCATCAGAAAAATTTTGAAATTTAAATGTTGAGCAAATTTCTAAGAAATCTTTGACATGCATGTAAGGATCCTCTCTATCTAACCCATAAAAAGATGGCAACAATTGAATGATTGCTGGTTTAAGCTCAAAATGAGTAGCAGAAGTTGTAGGTAAAACAATGCATGAAGGAGCATTAGATGAAATAGGCGCAAAATATTCAAGCAAAGTTTTTTCAGGCACAACATTTTCATCAACAATATTAGCAATAGGTTCCATGATGCTCAAATTTTTACTGACACTTTCAATTTCAAACAAAGATAAACGTCTTTTTACTAATCGTTTTTTAGAGTTACGTTCCCAATGATGCATACAATTTTCACAAACAAGGCAACAAGGATAATCTCAAACAAACAATTTTCTGATGTGGAAGATCAGTTAAAACCGCAACCACAGAGCATACTTAGAATTTTTAGAGATTTCACAACAATATAATTCTTATGGTTTACTTGTCCCCAGGCCTATTTGATTCCACTTACTCGCGCACTACTAACAACTCCCCGAGGTTAATTAGTAGAGGCGGATGGGAATTTTGTTCAAATTTCCTTTAAGCAAGAATTGCTTATGGTGAAAGGACAAGATTTAGGTTTCTCTTTTTTTTTTCAAGTATTTTTCACAATATTACACTAAAATATTAAAGAAGACAAAGAAAAATAAGGCAAAAATTAAATAAGACTAAAATTTAGACAAGAGTAGGGAGGCATAACATGCCA
This sequence comes from Humulus lupulus, assembly GCF_963169125.1. Classification (NCBI taxonomy): domain Eukaryota; kingdom Viridiplantae; phylum Streptophyta; class Magnoliopsida; order Rosales; family Cannabaceae; genus Humulus; species Humulus lupulus. The sequence continues at coordinate 24,820,299 of NC_084800.1, read as the reverse complement.
TCAACCATAACAAAATTAAGGTAAAAACGAGGAGGCACAAGTGCCATCAACTTAAACATAAGATAGATGACTAGGAGGCAAAAATTGCCATCAACTAGCTAGGAGGCAACATTGCCATCAACTAGTAATTTGCGGAATTTAAATAAAATAAAAATACAACAAAATAAATAAAGAAAATTACACAAAGGTTAGGAGGCAAAAATTGCCGTCAACTAACAAAGATATAAAAGAAATAAAATTACAACAAAATTAGGAGGCACAAGTGCCATCGACTATAAAAATTTAAAAGGATAGATAGGAGGCACAAGTGCCGTCAACTAAATAAAAAAAAACAATAAATATAGAAATATAAGTATATATTTTTTATGGGTGGTTGAACCGTCCCAAATTTTCTTCTTATCTTTTTTTTTTTTTATAGTATATATATTTTTTAGTTTTTTTTTTTAAGTGCAAAAATTAAAATAACTAGTAGAAGAATTTACTAACCTTGAGATAATTTTCGTTTCTTTTCTCTTGCAACTCCCCGGCAACGGCGCCAAAAACTTGATGGACCCAAAACGGGTATGTTTAAAAATTTATATATCGCAAGCGCACGAATCGTCCATATAGAATAGTGATCGTAAGCAAGGATGTCGAACCCAAAGGAGTTGTCTAAAATCGAAAATGAAACTATTTTAAATCAAAAGTAATAAATTCTAACCTAGTTCCAAAGATTGATAAGTTTTAATATTATGAACATAAAATAAAAGATTGAAAAATAAAGCTATTTAAGATAATGAAAATAAACCAATAATGAGTTGAAAATAAGTGTTAAAAGAAAAGATTATTAAGATCCTAGAATCCACAAAATGTAAGTTTAATAATATTTATTAGTATATTGATTCCCAAGTGTTAGTGATAGTTAAAATAATTTAAACTATCATTTTTTCAAAAAGATTTATAATTTCAAACACAAATTTCTTATAAAAAGATAGGATTTTTCTTCACTTTTCAAAATTATAATTTCAAAGCATTTAGTGTAAATCAAACTAATGAAATAACAAATAAATCAATGAACATTATTTATAAGGCAAAACATAATATTTTTGTTCTAAGCATGGATGTGTACAATTTAATGACACATCTTACACAAAGAATATTATGTTTATGCACTAATGAAGAACAAAGTGTAAATATGTTCCAACAATCTAAAATACAAGATATTTAAGATGAAAGAAATATATGAAGAAGAAAAATCCATAGACTTTGTTGCATTACAAGGGAAATCAACATACAACATAAATATTACCTAGTTACAAGTTGCTTCATCATGATCTTAATAATCTTATGAAAAAGATTAGAAGCACATAACTAGAATAGAAATTACAAAATAAATGACATACATACTTGCAAAATGCTCTTGAAAAACCCAAATGGAAGAGAGAATGGTAGAGAGAAAATGGGAGAAAAAGATGGTAACCAAAAAATTAAGCACCCCAAAAAATGGTCTTCAAAACCCTTATTTATAGCCAAAATGAGATTATTAAGATAATCAATTTAAATTAAGTAAATTGATTAAATTAATAATAAATGGTAAAATAGGGGTAAATTATAGGAGTGATGATGATTTTGGGGTAAAAATTATGTAGAAAATGGGTGAAAAGTGGCATTTTGAACCTAGGGGACAATTGGTACACTTAGACATTTTTAGGCTAAAAAGTGACAAAATGCAGCATTTAGGCTGCTGGAGGCTGCTTGGTGCCAGGCGGTTTCGGCTGGGCTCACTGGGCCTGGCAGAGGCTGTGGGATAGCTGCTGGAGTGAGGAGGTTGGGCCAACGTGGGCCTTGGAGCTGGGCGAATGGGTGGATGGGCCGGTTGGGCTTGCTGAAATTTGCTGAATGGTGAAGAATTGCTGCTGCTGGGTCACGTGAAAGCTGAAACTTGCTGAAGGGAAGAAGCTTCAGCTGAGTGCTTGGCTGGTCACGTGAAGGTTGAAGCTTTAGTGCAGCTGAATGGGCGTGAAGTGCAACTGGAGAGCTGAAGATGGCAGGCGGACTGGGCCAGGGGACAGGCGGGCTGGGCCTGGGCCATGCGGGCTGGGCCTGGGCAGGAGGAATTGGGCCGAATGGCTGGGCCGACTGGGCTTCTATGCCATTTTGCTCATTCCTTTCCTTGAAAATGTCATTATTTATTTCTTTATTTTCAAAACACAACAAAGATACAACAATTCCTACACCATAAAAAAAAAAAAAATTAAATTAAATAATAATCAAATCTCTTCAATTATAAATAAATCATATTAATTCATTGAAAATATTGATTATAATTTAATTTAATATAGCATTTAAGTTCAAAAGAATTACACTTTTAACTTCTAACTTAACAATACAAATTTCATATAATTAAATTACACATATTATAATAAAATATCTATAAAAACATATAAAAATCTATAAAACTACAATAAGATTAATAAATTAAAAATTACATAAAATCTTAATAAGTTAATTAAAAACTCAAGAACTAAGCAACAATTAGCATATAAAAAGTGGTAAAATAACTCTATTTTGTAGAGTTATCACACCCCCAAACTTAAAGTTTTGCTAGTCCTCAAGCAAAAGAAAAATTAAAATACACATATATATATATTTTTTATTGGTGATAAAAAAATGATTTTCTCAAAAATTGCACAATGAAAATAACTCTCAGAAATTATTATGAATAAAAGTTAAGCTTGTATAATTAATTAAATTGTCAATTTTGCTTTTAGAAAATATGTTTTTATTAAAATTATTTTTCACTTAAACTTATAGGAAATAAGAGTTTTTATGAAAAATGTAATTTTTGTTACAAGCACAATTGACCCTATAATTAAAAACAAAGCTTAAAAATTATTCATATTTTTAAGAGAATTAATTTCAAACTCAATCAGAATTTTTATCATTGAAAATGAAAAATATCACCAATTTTTTTTTTTTTTTTTTTTTTGTAAATAATTTTTTTAATTTTGTTTTTTTTTTTTTTGAATTTTTATGAAAATGAACAAATAAAAAAAAAAATTAACAAAACCACAACATATAAATAAATAAAAAAAAATTCAAACAAACATTTTTTTCTTTTCAAACAAGCATACATAAAATAAAACACAAAACATTAAAAACAATGCAAAGCAAACATAAATAAAACACAAAACAAACACAATAAAACTCGATACCCCCAAACTTAATTTAAGCATTGTCCTCAATGTGTCAAAATATAAATATAAATTAAAATTGACAAGAGTGTAAAGTTTAGAATGGTCGTACCTCGATATTGTGCATTGCGAAGATAGAACAAGATAGAACAGGATACAACTAACAAAAATTAAATCGCACATAAAACAACAATACAAATAAAACACAAGTTATCAAGATCACACAGGAATCAAAGAGCATGGTAAACAGGGTCCTCAAGGAGTATCTCATCCACTTCATCAGTTTTTAATTCCAAAAATGGTTTTAATTTTTGTCCATTAACTTTAAATATATCACCATTTTTAGGATTTTCAATTTCAATAGCTCCATGTGAAAAAACAATACGAACAATGTAAGGACCAGACCACCTAGAGCGTAACTTTCCCGGGAATAAATGCAAACGAGAGTTGTATAAAAGGACTTTCTGACCTGGATAAAAATCTTTTCTCAAAATATTTTTATCATGGTAAAATTTCATGCGATCCTTATACTTTTTTGAATAGTCATATGCATCATTCCTAATTTCGTCTAGTTCATTGAGTTGAAGCTTTCGTTTCTCACCTGCTTTGTCTAAAGAAAAATTTAACTGCTTAATTGCCCAGAAGGCTCTATGTTCTAACTCAACAGGTAAATGGCACGCCTTCCCATACACAAGTCTGTAGGGTGACATGCCAATGGGCGTTTTGTACGCGGTACGATACACCCATAATGCATCAATGAGTCTTAAGGACCAATCTTTCCTAGTTGGATTCACAGTTTTTTCTAAAATGTGCTTAACTTCCCTATTAGACACTTCAACTTGACCACTAGTTTGTGGGTGATATGGTGTTGAGACTTTATGTGTAATGCCATATTGTTTCATCAAATGTTCAAATGGCTTATTACAAAAGTGAGTACCGTTATCACTAATTATAGCACGTGGTGAACCAAAACGGGAAAATATATTTTCTTTCAAAAAACGAAGCACAACTTTGTGGTCATTAGTGTGGCATGCAATAGCTTCAACCCATTTAGATACATAATCGACTCCAACAAGAATATAAAGATTACCAAAAGAGTTAGGAAATGGTCCCATAAAATCAATGCCCCAAACATCAAATATGTCAATAATAAGAATAGGATTTAAAGGCATCATGTTTCTTTTAGTTAAACTTCCTAACTTTTGACAACGTTCACAAGCTTTACAATAAACATATGTATCATGAAAGATAGTAGGCCAATAAAAACCACATTGTAAAACTTTAGCAGCTGTTTTCTTACCACTAAAATGTCCTCCACATGCATGATCATGACAAAAAGATATGATTTTAGACTGATCACAGTTTGGAATGCATCTTCTAATTATTTGATCAGGGCAGTATTTAAACAAGTAAGGATCATCCCAAATAAAGTTTTTCACCTCAGAATAAAATTTAGATTTATCATGCTTAGACCAATGAGATGGTATTTCTTTAGTGACCAAATAATTAACAATATCAGCATACCAAGGTAATGAAGAAATATGCATTAATTGTTCATCAGGAAAAGTTTCAGTGATAGGAGTGGAATCATGTATAGTTTCAACAACTAGTCTAGATAAATGATCAGCAACAACATTTTCAGATCCTTTTTTATCACGTATTTCTAAGTCGAATTCTTGTAAAAGCAGGATCCAACGGATCAAACGAGACTTAGCATCTTTTTTCGATAAGAGATATTTTAATGCAGCATGATCAGAATAGACAATAATTTTAGATCCTAACAAATAAGATCTAAATTTCTCCAATGCAAAAACAACAGCAAGCAATTCTTTTTCGGTTGTGGAGTAATTTAATTGAGCATCATTTAAAGTTTTGCTAGCATAGTAAATTACATGAGGTATTTTTTCAAGTCTTTGTCCTAAGACAGCACCTATAGCATAATCAGAAGCATCACACATTATTTCAAAAGGTATTTTCCAATCAGGAGGTCGAATAATGGGTGCAGTAGTCAACAAATTTTTTAATTTTTCAAAGGCAACATGGCAATTACTATCAAAGACAAAAGCATTTTCTTTTCCAAGTAAATGGCATAAAGGCCGAGAAATTTTGCTAAAGTCTTTTATAAATCTTCTATAAAAACCGGCATGGCCTAAGAATGATCTAATTTCTTTCACAGTTTTAGGTGGGGGAAGTTTTGAAATAAGGTCAACTTTAGCTTTATCAACTTCTATTCCATCAGATGAGATTACATGACCTAAAACAATTCCTTTTTTAACCATAAAATGACATTTTTCCCAGTTAAGCACAAGGTTTTTCTCTTTGCAACGAATTAAAACAAGTGAAAGATGGTGCAAACATTCATCAAAAGAGGAACCAAACATAGAAAAATCATCCATAAATACTTCAAGAAATCTTTCAACCATGTCAGAAAAAATCGAAATCATACATCTTTGAAAAGTCGCAGGTGCATTACATAATCCAAAGGGCATGCGACGATATGCAAAAGTTCCAAAAGGGCATGTAAAAGTAGTCTTTTCTTGATCTTCTGGGGCGATGGGGATTTGGTTATACCCCGAATATCCATCAAGAAAACAATAATATGCATGGCCAGCTAATCGTTCAAGCATTTGATCAATAAAAGGCAATGGAAAATGATCTTTTCTAGTAACATTATTCAACTTTCTATAATCTATGCACACTCTCCACCCCGTTTGTACTCTAGTAGGGATTAATTCATTTTTCTCATTTTCAACAACTGTGATCCCAGACTTCTTAGGCACAACTTGAACAGGACTAACCCATTGACTATCAGAAATAGGGTAAATGATACCTACGTCTAACAATTTTATGACCTCTTCTCTAACTACTTCTTTCATATTTGGATTTAATCTTCTTTGACATTCCCGAGAGGTTTTAGCATTCTCTTCTAGATGGATTCTATGCATACATATGGATGGGCTAATTCCTTTAATGTCTCCAATGGTCCAACCTATGGCTTCTTTATGTTTTCTAAGGACATCTAACAACTTGTTTTCTTGTTCTTTATCTAAAGCAGAAGCTATGATAACAGGTAAGGTTTCAGATTCTCCTAGAAAAGCATATTTTAAATTTTCTGGCAAAGGTTTAAGGTCTAACTTTGGGGACTCAGAAATTGATTGAACATGACCTAAGGGTGAAAAAGGTTCAACTTTGGTTTCATGTAAGGGTATAGACTCTACCAAAGAATTCACATCATCATTAGAGTCATCAACATGTAAGTTCATACCAAAGTATTTTTCACAAAAGTCAAGTAAGTCATTTCCATCATCTTCACATATACTATCTATCATGTTAACTTCATGTATTTCCTCACACTCAACAGATTTAGCAACATTAAAAACATTCAATTCAACAGTCATATTTCCAAAAGATAATTTCAAAACACCATTACGACAATTTATGATTGCATTAGATGTAGCTAAGAATGGTCTACCTAGAATGATAGGAATTTGAGCATGCATGTTTTCTACAGGTTGAGTATCAAGAACAATGAAGTCAACAGGAAAATAAAATTTATCAACTTTTATCAAAACATCCTCTATAATGCCTCTAGGAATTTTCACAGAACGATCGGCTAATTGAAGAGTTATAGAGGTAGGTTTTAGCTCACCAAGACCAAGTTGCTTATAAACAGAATAAGGCAATAAATTCACACTAGCACCCAAATCAAGTAAAGCTTTGTTAATAAAATGATCACCAATAATGCATGAAATTGTGGGACACCCAGGATCTTTATATTTAACAAGACTCTTATATTGAATAATGGAACTAGCTTGTTCAGTTAAAAACGCCTTTTTAGGAACATTAGTGTTTCTTTTAACAGTACAAAGATCCTTTAAAAATTTAGAGTAGGCAGGAATTTGTTTAATGGCATCTAAGAAAGGGATATTGATACTAACTTGTTTAAAAACTTCTAAGATGTCATTATATTGGCCGCCTTTTTTTATTGGAAGTAATCTTTGTGGGAATGGGGCTTTTGGAATGAAAGGATGGATTGGAATTTCTTTGTTTGATGAGTCATTAAGATTAGAACTAGAAGGCTGACTCTTTTCTTTTTCTTTTTCAACCTCGGGTATGTAATCGGGTTTGACAATTTTCTTTCCAGACCTAAGAGTTGAAATTGATTTGACTTCTCCATTATGACTAGACTTTCCTATCTCATATTGACCTTTTGGATTAGGGATAGGTTGACTAGGGAATGTTCCTTTTTCTCTATCAGCTAAAGCAGTGGCGAGTTGTCCTACTTGTGTCTCGAGTTTGGTAATAGATTGAGATTGATTTTGTAGGATTTGTTGGGTGGATTGCATAAATTGTTGTAAAGTATCTTCTAAGGAAGGTTTTCTTTGTTGCGGATATGGTTGATTTTGTGGGGCATGAGCTTGGTTTTGTGTGTTGTATTGGTGCCCTTGATTCATTTGGGGTTGGTTTTGTCTCCATGAAAAGTTTGGATGGTTTCTCCAATTTGGATTGTAGGTGGACGAAAATGGGCTATCATTTGGTTTCCCATAAGAATGAAGAGCATTGGCCTCCTCAGAAAAGGCTTCTTGGTAGGAAGGGCATGATTGGGCATTATGGCAAGGACTAGAACATATAGAACAAATATCTTTTCTAGGTTGAATTGGAGAGTTTATAGTTTGGCTTATGGCTAAAGCTTCTACTTTTCTCGCTAATTTGTCTAAGGATGTTCTTAAGTCTAATTCTTCTTTTACTTCATACCTTCCTCCTCTTTTTGGTGAATTAGTTGACCTAGACCTAGGATCAAAATAATTCCATTGTTGTGAATTGACAGATAAATCTTCAAGGGCGTCCCACGCCTCTTGTCCTTGAAATTTTAAAAATTTTCCAGTATGCATAGATTGAATCATTTGACGATTAGAGGGAGTCAAACCATCATAAAAATATTTTACAAGTCTCCATTTTTCAAAACCATGATGAGGACATTTTAATAATAAATCTTTAAATCTTTCCCAACATTCATAAAACTCTTCATTATCTTTTTGAAAAAACTCGGAGATTTCTCTCCTTAGACTATCAGTTTTAGACATAGGAAAAAATTTCAGTAAGAATTTATTATAAAGTTGATCCCATGTAGTTATAGACCCCGTGGGAAGGGAATTTAACCAAGCTTTTGATTTGTCTTTTAATGAAAAAGGAAACAATCTTAGTTTGACCGACTCATCAGAAAAATTTTGAAATTTAAATGTTGAGCAAATTTCTAAGAAATCTTTGACATGCATGTAAGGATCCTCTCTATCTAACCCATAAAAAGATGGCAACAATTGAATGATTGCTGGTTTAAGCTCAAAATGAGTAGCAGAAGTTGTAGGTAAAACAATGCATGAAGGAGCATTAGATGAAATAGGCGCAAAATATTCAAGCAAAGTTTTTTCAGGCACAACATTTTCATCAACAATATTAGCAATAGGTTCCATGATGCTCAAATTTTTACTGACACTTTCAATTTCAAACAAAGATAAACGTCTTTTTACTAATCGTTTTTTAGAGTTACGTTCCCAATGATGCATACAATTTTCACAAACAAGGCAACAAGGATAATCTCAAACAAACAATTTTCTGATGTGGAAGATCAGTTAAAACCGCAACCACAGAGCATACTTAGAATTTTTAGAGATTTCACAACAATATAATTCTTATGGTTTACTTGTCCCCAGGCCTATTTGATTCCACTTACTCGCGCACTACTAACAACTCCCCGAGGTTAATTAGTAGAGGCGGATGGGAATTTTGTTCAAATTTCCTTTAAGCAAGAATTGCTTATGGTGAAAGGACAAGATTTAGGTTTCTCTTTTTTTTTTCAAGTATTTTTCACAATATTACACTAAAATATTAAAGAAGACAAAGAAAAATAAGGCAAAAATTAAATAAGACTAAAATTTAGACAAGAGTAGGGAGGCATAACATGCCATCAACCATAACAAAATTAAGGTAAAAACGAGGAGGCACAAGTGCCATCAACTTAAACATAAGATAGATGACTAGGAGGCAAAAATTGCCATCAACTAGCTAGGAGGCAACATTGCCATCAACTAGTAATTTGCGGAATTTAAATAAAATAAAAATACAACAAAATAAATAAAGAAAATTACACAAAGGTTAGGAGGCAAAAATTGCCGTCAACTAACAAAGATATAAAAGAAATAAAATTACAACAAAATTAGGAGGCACAAGTGCCATCGACTATAAAAATTTAAAAGGATAGATAGGAGGCACAAGTGCCGTCAACTAAATAAAAAAAAACAATAAATATAGAAATATAAGTATATATTTTTTATGGGTGGTTGAACCGTCCCAAATTTTCTTCTTATCTTTTTTTTTTTTTATAGTATATATATTTTTTAGTTTTTTTTTTTAAGTGCAAAAATTAAAATAACTAGTAGAAGAATTTACTAACCTTGAGATAATTTTCGTTTCTTTTCTCTTGCAACTCCCCGGCAACGGCGCCAAAAACTTGATGGACCCAAAACGGGTATGTTTAAAAATTTATATATCGCAAGCGCACGAATCGTCCATATAGAATAGTGATCGTAAGCAAGGATGTCGAACCCAAAGGAGTTGTCTAAAATCGAAAATGAAACTATTTTAAATCAAAAGTAATAAATTCTAACCTAGTTCCAAAGATTGATAAGTTTTAATATTATGAACATAAAATAAAAGATTGAAAAATAAAGCTATTTAAGATAATGAAAATAAACCAATAATGAGTTGAAAATAAGTGTTAAAAGAAAAGATTATTAAGATCCTAGAATCCACAAAATGTAAGTTTAATAATATTTATTAGTATATTGATTCCCAAGTGTTAGTGATAGTTAAAATAATTTAAACTATCATTTTTTCAAAAAGATTTATAATTTCAAACACAAATTTCTTATAAAAAGATAGGATTTTTCTTCACTTTTCAAAATTATAATTTCAAAGCATTTAGTGTAAATCAAACTAATGAAATAACAAATAAATCAATGAACATTATTTATAAGGCAAAACATAATATTTTTGTTCTAAGCATGGATGTGTACAATTTAATGACACATCTTACACAAAGAATATTATGTTTATGCACTAATGAAGAACAAAGTGTAAATATGTTCCAACAATCTAAAATACAAGATATTTAAGATGAAAGAAATATATGAAGAAGAAAAATCCATAGACTTTGTTGCATTACAAGGGAAATCAACATACAACATAAATATTACCTAGTTACAAGTTGCTTCATCATGATCTTAATAATCTTATGAAAAAGATTAGAAGCACATAACTAGAATAGAAATTACAAAATAAATGACATACATACTTGCAAAATGCTCTTGAAAAACCCAAATGGAAGAGAGAATGGTAGAGAGAAAATGGGAGAAAAAGATGGTAACCAAAAAATTAAGCACCCCAAAAAATGGTCTTCAAAACCCTTATTTATAGCCAAAATGAGATTATTAAGATAATCAATTTAAATTAAGTAAATTGATTAAATTAATAATAAATGGTAAAATAGGGGTAAATTATAGGAGTGATGATGATTTTGGGGTAAAAATTATGTAGAAAATGGGTGAAAAGTGGCATTTTGAACCTAGGGGACAATTGGTACACTTAGACATTTTTAGGCTAAAAAGTGACAAAATGCAGCATTTAGGCTGCTGGAGGCTGCTTGGTGCCAGGCGGTTTCGGCTGGGCTCACTGGGCCTGGCAGAGGCTGTGGGATAGCTGCTGGAGTGAGGAGGTTGGGCCAACGTGGGCCTTGGAGCTGGGCGAATGGGTGGATGGGCCGGTTGGGCTTGCTGAAATTTGCTGAATGGTGAAGAATTGCTGCTGCTGGGTCACGTGAAAGCTGAAACTTGCTGAAGGGAAGAAGCTTCAGCTGAGTGCTTGGCTGGTCACGTGAAGGTTGAAGCTTTAGTGCAGCTGAATGGGCGTGAAGTGCAACTGGAGAGCTGAAGATGGCAGGCGGACTGGGCCAGGGGACAGGCGGGCTGGGCCTGGGCCATGCGGGCTGGGCCTGGGCAGGAGGAATTGGGCCGAATGGCTGGGCCGACTGGGCTTCTATGCCATTTTGCTCATTCCTTTCCTTGAAAATGTCATTATTTATTTCTTTATTTTCAAAACACAACAAAGATACAACAATTCCTACACCATAAAAAAAAAAAAAATTAAATTAAATAATAATCAAATCTCTTCAATTATAAATAAATCATATTAATTCATTGAAAATATTGATTATAATTTAATTTAATATAGCATTTAAGTTCAAAAGAATTACACTTTTAACTTCTAACTTAACAATACAAATTTCATATAATTAAATTACACATATTATAATAAAATATCTATAAAAACATATAAAAATCTATAAAACTACAATAAGATTAATAAATTAAAAATTACATAAAATCTTAATAAGTTAATTAAAAACTCAAGAACTAAGCAACAATTAGCATATAAAAAGTGGTAAAATAACTCTATTTTGTAGAGTTATCAGTAAACGAATTCCTGAATAGGGCCCAAGGATGGATCAACTTGGAGGAAGCACAAGCCTCAGCTGCAGGAACCATCCAGGTCCCTGATCAGCCCGCTGGAGTGGGAACGGAGGTCGTGACAGCGACCTAGAACGTTACACAGAATAACCAGTTCGGTGGAGGCAAAAGAAAGGGGAACGGCGAGGGCAACCAGCACGACCCAAAGAAGAATAAGTCCGTAGAAAAATTTAAGTCAATCTACGCGACTTATACAGAGCTCACCCACTCTAGGGAGAACATCTTCCTAGCGAACTCTGCTCGCCTCCCCTGGAAGAAGCCAGAGCCGTTAAAGCACCAGAAGGGGAAGAGAGACACCTCCAAGTTTTGCCGTTTCCACAACGACGTTGGCCACAATACTGATGATTGTAGGCATTTGAAATATGAGATCGAAACTCTTATCAGAGCCGACCCCTTGGCTCAGTGCGCGCGGAACAAGGTTCCAACAAGCCAGCCTGCTCCAGAAGTCCCGGTCAGTCAACCCGGGTCTCGGGTCGATTAAGATGTCCCTCCTCCAGTGATAGAAGAGAGATATCCACAATCTCGAGAGGCCCGCATTTGGCCGGTACGAGCAGGGGTGCCCAAAAGAGGTACGTAAACGAACTCAAGGCGCATAATGGAGTAGAGTTCGTCCCGGAGCAGCATCTGCCAAAGCAACAGCGATTGGAGAGGCAACCAATCATTTTTACAGAAGAAGATGCTGGCCATGTTCAGTTCCCTCATAACGACCCTCTGGTCGTAGCAGTGCAACTCGCTAATCAGAGGGTTAGGAGAGTGCTGATCGATAATGGGAGCTCGGTAAATCTTCTATTCCGGTCCACACTGGAGAAGATGGGTTTAACTGTCGCCGAGCTGAAGGCGACCTCCATGATGTTGTATGGTTTTTCGGGAGAAGGATCAGCGGCTATAGGGACGATCAAGCTGGTGATCACCTTAGGAGAGGGACCTCAGACAGTCTCAAAACTCCTCGAGTTCGTGGTCGTCGACTGCCCCGCTGCATACAATGTTATTTTGGACCAACCCACACTTATAGCTTTTGAAGCCATCACCTCCGTTCGCCATCTCGAGCTGAAATTCCCTTCTTCCACGGGGATATGCACGGTCTGTGGCGATCAGCTGGCTGCCAGGGAATGCTACAGCATTTCCATGAAGGGAAAATCGAAACCTGGGCTGCTAACGATGGCCATCCAAGGTGGAGGAGAGGAATCTCAGGAACCTTTAACTAATCCTGGGATTGAAAAACCTCAGAGCGCCGAGGAGGAAAGTATCATCCTAAGTGAGGATATCGACCCCCGAATAGGCGAGGACAAGTCCAAGCTCCAAGCTATTGAAGAGCTCGAGGAAGTAAACATTGATCCACAAAATCCTTCACGGATGGTCAAGCTCGGGAAAAACCTCTGTAGCAAGAGGAAAGCGGAGCTGATCAAGTTTCTGCAGGATAACCTGGATGTGTTTGCATGGTCACACGAGGTCATGGTGGGAATCAGTCCAAATGTCATCATGCACACCCTTCATTTGGATAAGAGCATTCCTGCAAAGTCCCAGAAGCAGAGGCACCTGGGAACAACTCGGGCTGAGGCCTTAGAAGAAGAAGTAGCCCGGCTCAAGAAATGCGGCTTTATCCATGAAGCCAAATTTCCGGTTTGGGTCGCCAACCCTGTGCTGGTCCCGAAGCCCAACGGGAAATGGCGGACCTGCATCGACTTCTCCGATCTGAATAAAGCCTGCCCCAAAGATTGTTTTCCCTTGCCAACGATTGATCAGTTGGTAGATGCCACGGCGAGGCATGAGCACATGTCCTTTATGGACGCGTACTCGGGCTATAATCAGATCGCCATGAATCCGGCGGACCAGGAGCACCAGCTTCATGACCCCGACTAACGTCTATTGTTACAAGGTCATGCCATTCGGGCTGAAGAACGCCGGCGCTACATATCAGAGATTAGTGAATAGAATGTTCGCCAACCAGATCGGGAAGAATATGGAAGTGTACGTTGATGACATGCTGGTCAAGTCGAAGACTGCCGATAACCATGTTTCCGACCTGGAAGAATGCTTCAAGATACTAAGAGAATACGACATGAGGCTTAACCCTCAGAAGTGCACTTTTGGGGTCGCGTCTGGAAAATTCCTGGGTTTCATTGTCAACACTAGGGGAATCGAGGCGAACCCGGATAAGATCAGGTCATTGCTCGAGTTTCCCTCACCCAGGACGCGTAAAGACGTCCAAGGCCTGACAGGAAGGGTGGCAGCCCTAAATCGGTTTATTTCGAAATCCACTGACAAGTGCCTGCCATTCTACAACCTGCTCCGGGGAAACAAGAAATTTGAATGGACAGAGGAGTGCGAAAGTGCTTTCCTCGACCTAAAGGCACATCTGGCCGAGCCGCCCGTATTTTCCAAACCAAAGACAGGAGAGCCTCTTTTTCTCTACCTAGCTGTCACAAAGGATGCAGCTAGTGCCGTATTGGTCCGAGAAGAAGACCAGGTTAAGAAACCGATCTATTACATCAGCAAGAGACTTCTCAAGGCTGAATCCCGATATCCGTTGATGGAGAAATTGGCGTTCTGTCTTATCATGGCCTCCCGAAAGCTCAGGCCGTATTTCCAATCCCACTCAATACACGTCATGATCGATCAGCTTTTAAGGCAGGTTTTGCAAAAACCTGAAGCATCGGGACGTCTGTTAAAATGGGCTATCGAACTCAGTCAGTTCGAGATTTTGTACACCCCACGAACTACCATAAAAATTCAGGCCCTGGCCGATTTCATGGCAGAGTGCACAGGATTCAGTGAGGAACCTATGGAAGACTCACCCCAGGACACCCCGGCCCAGATGTCTTGGAAGATCTTCGTGGACGGCTCATCCAATGAGAACGGCTCAGGGGCTGGGATCATTTTTATATCCCTAGAGGGCCATAGATTCCACTCGGCGCTGAGATTCGGATTCAAGGCCTCCAACAACGAGGCCGAATACGAAGCTTTGCTGGCCGGACTAAGAGTAGCCCATGAGTTGAAGGCGAGCTTCGTCCAGTGCTTCAGCGACTCCCAGCTCGTGGTAAACCAGGTGCTAGGTGAATATCAAGCACGAGGAGCCAAGATGGATGCTTACCTGGCTAAGGTAAAATTCGAACTGTCCGCGTTTGGACGGGGCTCAATCGAGCAGATACCTCGGGAGCAGAACGCCAACGCAGACGCCCTCGCCAAGCTCGCTACCTCCGGGGAGACGGAGACACTGGGGTTAGTACCGATGGAATTCCTGAAAAAACCAAGTATAGAAGAGGTCGGGGCGGAGGTCGAAATGATTGACGCCAGATCGACCTGGATGACTCCCATCCTCGAGTACCTCACCAAAGGAAAGTTACCCGAAGGACGTAATGACGCACGGCGGGTACTGTACCAGGCTCCAAGGTATACGATGGTAGATGGGGTGCTATACCGACGTGGGCATTCCCTGCCCCTCCTACGATGTGTTCTGCCAGGCGAAGCATAGGCCATCCTGCAGGAAGTGCACGAAGGTTTTTGCGGGGATCACACTGGGGGGCAAAGCCTGGCCCTAAAAGTCTTAAGACAAGGGTATTACTGGCCCACTCTGTCGAAGGACTCGATCTCATACGTCAAGAAATGTGACAAGTGCCAGCGATTCGCCACAGTCGCCCGTGCTCCCCCAGTCAAGCTGAGGATGATCTCGTCCCCATGGCCATTTGCGGTATGGGGAATAGACTTGGTTGGCGCCCTCCCTACTGGGAAGGGCGGGGTCCGCTACGCCGTGGTGGCTATCGACTACTTCACGAAGTGGGCTGAGGCTGAACCTTTAGCAACAATAACTTCCAAGAAAGTTCTCGACTTTGTGGTCAAGAGCATTATTTGCCGGTTCGGGCTACCGAAGAAGATCGTATTCGACAATGGGACTCAGTTCGACAGTGACCTCTTCATCGAATTTTATGAAAGGTACGGAATCGTGAAAAGTTTCTCCTCCGTGGCCTATCCTCAGGCGAACGGCCAGGTCGAAGCTGTCAATAAGACGCTAAAGGCGAGCCTTAAGAAAAGACTAGACGAAGCCAAGGGGGTCTGGCCAGAACAGCTCCCCCAGGTTCTGTGGGCATACCGGACCTCGCATCGAACTCCTACGAGTCATACTCCTTTCTCTCTGACTTTTGGGAGTGAGGCAGTCCTCCCTGTCAAGATTAATGTATCGTCGCATCGAGTCCAGGCATATGACCAGGACCGCAACCACGAACTTCTTGGCGCCTCCCTCGACCTGATTGATGAAATACGAGAAGATTCACAGCTTCAACTCGCGCATTACCAGCAAAAAATCACTCATTATTTCAACTCAAAGGTCAAAAAACGCGCCTTTAGCATTGGCGACCTGGTCCTTAGGAAAGTCTTCTTGGCCGGTAAGGATCCCAAAGATGGAGTGTTGGGACCGAACTGGGAAGGGCCATATCAAATCACCGAGTTCATTAAGGAAGGAACTTACAAATTAGCTCGTCTCAATGGAGGGGTAGTCCCACGAACTTGGAACGCCATTCATTTGAAGAAATATTATCAGTAGCACCCTTGTGAGGCTTAAAGGCCACTTTTTGTTAAGCAATGAAAATTAAATCTTTGTTTATTATTGTGCATATTTGTGGGTGTAATCTCAAGTAACCACGAAAGACCATTTCCTAGTTACTTGGGGGGCATATGGTACCTGGATATAACCAGGTCGCCTTAAAGACTTAGAAGTTAATTCAAATTGATTGATCGTTGTTTTTCTTAAAAAACACGAGATATTGATAAAGGGTTAACGCGAACTAAGTCTTATCCTGGATATAACCAGGTCGACTAAAAACTTAGAAGTTAATTCAAATTGAGTAATCGGTGTTTTTCTTTAAAAGCACAAGATATTAGTCAAGAATTAACGCGAACTAAGTTTTTTAAATTAACGTCCTGGATATAACCAGGTCCTAAAAACTTAGAAGTTAATTCAAATTGATTGATCGTTGCCTTTCTCAAAAAGCACGAGATATTGATAAAAATTAACGCGAACTAAGTTTTCAAACTAGCGTCCTGGACATAACCAGGGCATAAAACTTAGAAGTTAATTCAAATTGATTAATCGGTGTTTTTCCTAAAAAGCACAAAATATTAGTCAAGAATTAACACGAACTAAGTTTTTCAAAGCAATGACCAAAATGCGTAGAGGCAAAAGGAAATAAACCAATTAAAAGCAAAATTTGATAAAACCAATTGTCTCGAGGTGAAAAAACCTCATACAAAAGTTACAAAAAAAAAATGATGATGATGATAATAATAATGCGGGCGCGAAAAAGAAAGGCCCTAGGCTCCACCGGGCTGCTCTATTGAGGTCGCCGTCTCGCCCTCCTGCTCGGCCGTTGCGGAGGTCTCCCCGGTCTCAGAGGGCGCCTCTCGCTGAAGACGAGCTTTGAACCCCTCTAGGAAGGGCTCCCAGACTTCCGCTCCCAGGAAGGAAAAATCACCATCAGGGTTGAAGACCCAGCTATGATATAGCATGTCCTCCAAGGCGGAGCTGGAGGCCGCCTTCTCTTTTTCAAGGGCGACCTTAGCCTCCTCGGCCTCAGCTTTTGCGGTATCCAACATGGCCCGGGCATTCCTGGCCTCCTCGAGTTCAGCCGTTGCAGCGGCTAGGGCGGCCTTGTTAGCCTCGGCCTCTTTCAGCTTGGGGCGGGACGCTTCCAGCTCGGCCCGCGCGGCTGCCAAGGCATCCCTGGCCTCCTGTTCCTGCTTTTGAGTAGTCTTCAGGGCGGCCAAAGTAGTTTGCTGGGCGGCCAAAACAGCCTGATGCTCGCCCCTCATTTCCTCGAGGCGAGCCTTGGACCTGGATATGCTCCGGTGAAGAGCCAAGGCACCTTGCAAAGCAAAGAGGCAATTGCCTTAGAAAAGAAAAAAGAAGGAACATACGATGCATGGAAACCAAAGGGTACAAAGTGTAAAACCGCCTTACCGTTAGAGCCATTCCCAATGAAGACTCCATCACGCTCTCCGGGCTCCTTGTTTCGATCGCCCGCAGGTCCCTTTCAGTGGCGCCATAGTAGTGATCGACGGTGTAGGTCGTCGTCTCGTACACCGTCCCCTGAAAGACGTCGGGAATTTTCTCCAGGGCCTGGGGGTCCACCGGAATGCGCACCTCGGGGGCTGCGATTGCCGAAATCCTGGGCTCCGCCCCCGTATCCCGAACAAAGGCCGGAGCTCGTGGAGGGGGCGGGGGCATCTTCTCCACTACGGCAGGAGGTGGAGGCACCTTGGCCTGGGCAGCTGGGGTCTGGTCTCTCCCCTCTGCAGGGGACTTGGTTGGGGTCCCAGTGGCCTTCTTCGCCACCCGGAGCTTCTTCATTTTGGGCCCAGAGGCCCCATCAGAGGAGTTCCCTCCGGAAAACATAGCTCGCAGGTCTCTATTCCCGAGCTGAGACATTTCTTCTGGCAAAACAAAGACAACATTAATATACAAGTAAGCATTCACGCAAGAAGAAAAATAAGGGGGAAAAAGCGAAACTCAAGTATATATATATATATTGAAAGGGATCCTACCCCCCGAGCTAGAAGAGGAATCTATGGTCACGACCATCGGCCCCGGAGCTTATGCGGGGGAATCTAAGACAATGACTTCGCAGGTTGGTATGGGTTCTAGGTCCGAAACTGGCTCGGGACTAGAATCTTGTACGTACTGCCTAAGACCCGGAGCTACGATACCCTCCCGGAGCGAGGGCCATGACCGAAGATTGGTCCCATACTCCTCAAATAAGGCCGACCTAAAGGCTAAAGTGTTGTCTATGACTACAGTACCCCTAGGACGACTACTCTCGTAATCCAGCCCGAGCCGGTCGACACACTGAGTAGGGTTACGTCGAGGTCGAGGTTGTTTCGATGGCGTTGGACGGGCTGATTGGGATTAAACCTAGCTAGCCGAGGATCGGCGGTGGCCCTATCTAAGCCCCTGAACATGTAAGGATTACCTTGTCCAGAGGGACCTGCGGTTGCTCCGGGCCAGATCCTCTCCTCGTCCGTTCTTTGGGCGACCTCCAACGCCCGCTTCCTCCCCCTCCTTACGAGGGGCACCTCGTCCTCCTCGTCCTCGTCCTCTCCTTCCCCCACGGCCTCCTCCTAGGGGATGGGCCTCATCTCGCGAGCTGGGGGAAGCCCCTGGGGCCTCCTAAGGGCCAAAGTCTGGCCTGGAGAGATCAGCTTGCATGCCAGCATCGTCTCGTCTATCACAAGCTAGCGATAGTCCTTTTCACTGGGGGGCAAGCCCGCCAGTGTCTCATACTGACTCCCAAGGATCACAGACTTATCTGTCCTCGCGAAAATGGTTGCAGAATTGTCCAAGTCAGAAGCTAATAAAAGAAAGCTAATCGATACTTAACTTACGAGCTAAGAGTAAGAGGTACTTACGAGGACGGTTGAAGTAGTGCAGTTCGCAGTTGCGAAACCCCTTGGACATAAAGAACTGGTCTTTGAAGTCGTTGGGGTGGCTGGGCAGCTCGATGACCGCAGCCGTATTCAGAAATCGGGTCAAGTAATAGAACCCGTCGCCTCGCCCCCGTTGCTCCGAGCTGGCCTTGAGGCAGAAAAAATATAGGATATTTGCCGGAGTAGGGACCTCCCACTCCTGTTTCAAGAACAGATATCTCAACCCCGCTAACAAACGGTAGGAGTTGGGGGGGAGCTGGAAAGGAGCCAACCTCACGTAGTTGAGGAAGTCGACGAAGTATTGGTCCACCGGGAGGAAGGCCCCAGCCTTGAAGTGCTCGTCACTCCAGGCCACGAACTCCTCGTCGAGCGGCGCACAGCTCCGCTCACCTTCCGCGGGAAGTCGGGCGATCAGGGCGCCCCTCCCCAGCTCGATGTTGTGGGAAAGGAATATTCTATTCACTTTCCCCTGGTCAGTGATCTTCGAGATGATCCTCTCGGCCTCGAAGAAAGCATCGGGCGCCACCTCGAGCTCCTGCTCAATGGCCGGCCCAAAGACGGGGATTGAGGAGTCTGTCATCACCTCCTTTCCTTTGAATTGTTGGGAGGACGAGCTGCTTGCGATCCTCTTAGGAGCGTTATTCTTGGGTCCCATCTGGTTGCCTAGCGAACAACAGGAGAAATTTCAGAAAAAGCGACCTAAGCATAAGGAAGAATATAAAGAGGTGTTTCCTTTGCACGGGCTGAGGTAATCTCAGCCCGTGGAGAGTAGAGTGAGACCACGCTGTTCTGTGAACACGCGCCTGTGCTCCCAACAGATCCCCGATTACTCAGAATTCGTGTGTCAGGAGGGTCAGGATAGAAATTTGCCTTGGGGGGAAAGTTTCAGTAGGCAAAAGGTGCAAAACCGCATGTGAAGCGTGTCCCCTAAGCTACCCGGTTTTGCACCCAAAGTACTGGATATTTACCAAAAATCCTACCCAGAAGATTTCCCCAGAAAATGCACCCTATAAACCATGCTCTTAAATGGTTTTCTTCTACAAGCGATACCCTAACCTAAAAGCTTTCTCCCTTCATACCCACAAAAAACCAACAAAACCTTGCATGCAACTACATGAATTATTTACCTAGGCTACAGTGAAAAAGAAATTCAAAACGTGCACAGTCAGGAGACTTACGGAGTATTCTGGTTGAGAAGGGGTCGTCTGGGTTGGGGCCTCGTCGGAGAAGCTGATTCCAAAGCCTCAAGGGAGCCCTTGCACCTGAACTTCTGGAACACTGGGAATGGTAACCGGAAGACAAAGAGGGTTTCTTGAGGGTGAGAAGAGAGAAGAATATGGGAGATTTGGAAAATTTTCAAATAAACGGGTAGCCCATGCGTAAGGTGGCCACCCCTTTTATATACGTGAAAGGCCACGTGAGGAGGGTCGTTGGATTTCCCTGATGTGGGATCCGAGGCTCTCCACTCGGAAGGCGAAACGACGGCTGAGTATAGGCTAGGCCATTTAATGCGGTTCTCGGAAGACGTACCGTCACCAACCATGATGTTCCACGTATTCGGCGCCTGCGTAAAAGGTGGAATATGGAGAGTCCATGGAGAAGCCTAAAAGCCCCTACTGTGGCCCTACACGACGTCGTGTACCACGAGCAGGGGCTTGGGGGGCAGATGTACGCCCTGATTTTCCAGCGGGCTATTAGCGAGCTGAGATATGGCCTAATTATATCAGCCACGTGGATACCCCATGACCGGAGCTTCCGTCGTCAGGTCCTGCCTCTTTAGCTCGAGGTAATCAAAAGGTTCGTCAAGATTACTCAAGGGCCGAGTCAGGACTATGAAGGCCGCAGGTCGAGAAGGCATCCAGCTCGGGGTACGAACTGGAGTTGGAAGCTATGACCTTTTATAAAGTCAACCACGTAATGTAAACGTGCATATATCAGACATCACGTGTTTGATATATCCCTGAATTATCGGACACGCAGCGTGAACGTGCATATTCAGACACCCACGACTGGGTTGGGCCGTGCGGCCCATTATCCCCCTTACCTGTTGATTAGACCACACTTCATTTGTCAGAGTTTAGGAATTAATCATGAATGTCACAGAATTGACATGATGGGTAAGAAGGTCACGGGATGACCCCCTTACCAACTTCCAGGTGCCCTCTCCTATAAATATGGAGACCCTGGGAGTTGCAAGGGGTTGGATCCTATTATGTAAAAAAGTATCCTGTAAAGAATACCAGAAATATAGCAATAATATTGGCTGGTGGAGTAGAATGATTTTAACCTTTGAACCACCTAAAAACGTAGTTGTGTCATCAGTCCATAAAAAGATCATTCATCTATTTCGGTTCATTATTAAGCACTAATCTCTTTCTCTTATTTTCTTAATTACATGTTGGCGAAGAACCGCGTCAACAGAGACCATCTTTCTTTTCTCTTATTAATTCTTGAATTGAAAGTTCCAACCAAACACAAATATTCAGGCTGCCTAGCTATCTATCTACCCACGTTTTTCTAAAGTTTTTAACTCTTATACCAAACATAGCCTAAACCTAAACGCTAATATTACTTTAGGACACCATAAAATTAATTGATTTTCAATGATTTTACTTTTTCTTAGTTTTTCCAAAATCCGAACACCTTGATAAATCACACAACATTTTCCACCTTTTATTTCTATTTTCTACCACCAAATATATGTATTTATTTATAACAGTTTTGGTATTGGGTTGAAGTTATTTTTGGCCCCTAACTCTTATGTTTTCCTAATATGATCTTTGATTTTTAAATTCAAATATTTCCGGATTCAATCATTTTATTATTGTTCACTCATTGGACGTGAGAGGAAATTCACATCAGAATTACCTAATTTATTCAAAACTAATAATTTATTTCAGCCATTTTCTTGTATAATTTTTTATCGATATGACTGAAAGTCTAACTTAAAATTTATAATGGCCAAAATAAGACAAGGATAATTTTATTAAAAAAAAATTATGTGATTTCTGAAAGATAAAAACAGCACATGCACTCATTCTGAATTGAAACATATTTATATAAATAAAAGTATTTGCCGATTATTAGAAAGAATCGGCCGTCTTTAGAGAAAGCTAGCATGATGAGCTGGTACAGGTACTTTGTGTTGTGATTAGTGCAGAGACAGATAAATACATTTATTTCTCCGATCGATTAAAAGTGATTTTACATAAATATATATATATATATATATATTTATATTCATATCATATGGAAGTAAGGAGTAACATTCAATTCTTTTCTTAAAAAAAATTCAATTCACAGTTGGAATTTTTGTCTCCTATATATATATATAAAATAATAATTGAATCATATAAAAATTTGAAAAAGATTATCGTATAAAACGAATTCATAGATGGCGAAAAACAATACAATTGACATGAGAATTTTAAGACCAAATAAGAAATCCAATAAGGACTCTTGGAAAAACTTGACATATTTTATAAGTACGAAATATGATTTACTTGAAATTTAAATAATTTCATCATCATTAATGACTTAAAAAAATGAGAATTATTAATGATTTAATATCCATATATATTTTACATTTAAAAGTGTTTTTACTCTAATTTTGTAACCATGATTTTAAAGTAGAGATCATTGAGTTTCAATGTTGTTGTTGGAAAATTTTGTTAACATGAAATAGGAGTCCTTTGAGTAAATTAATTTATTGTAAGACATTAAATAGTTATGGCTTAATTTGGTAACTATAAATTCGGTGCAATGAATTTTTCTCCTATCACCTGTCTCATTCTTTTTACCACATTATTATTAATGCATTACCAATTTATTATTTATTTTTCTAATCAAATTGGAGTGAGTTATATAACAATTCCAATCAAACTTGACCCAACTCTTCTATTTAAGGATTTTCTTTTTTACTTATATATAATTATATTTTTAATTAAATAATAGCATTTGTATAATAAAAAAATATAAATTACATACTTAATATTTTATCTGCGGAAAAAATATGTATTTATATTTGACACACTCAATTCGATCCATATAATTAGATAATTTCATTTATTTATTTATTTATTTATTTTGTACAGATTGCAAATTTCAAAATAATCTCAAATTTTCGTTAGGCGAATTGAACAACTTAATTGGTCAACTTGAATATTTACGAGTTTGTATTTTGGTGGTTGCGGTAAGCTTAGTTTCATTGTATTTAATACTAATTTCAAATGTTAAAACATCAAGTATTTAAATCCCTTAGACTAATATATATATATTTTTTTAAATCATCCCTTAGACTAAAATGCTTATTAAAATCGGTCCCCAGACTATAATTGCCTTCTTCCAAAATAATAACGATAACTGGCTATTTTTTTTTTAAAAAATTCACCTCTTTTTATTAATTAATTATTATCAAATATATAATTTTAATAGATTTACATGAATATCTTTATTACTTATTTAATGATAAAATGATCTTTTTCACACATACCCTTACGCACAAACTAAGCAATAAGTATGAAATAAAGTATAATTGTTAAAAGTTACATATTGTAATTTACTAAAAAAAAATTATAGGTTAAGTTTTTTTCAATTTTAATATAATTTAATCTTATTTTGAGCTTAAGGAAATAAAATAAATTTTTTAATTCTTTCAATATGGAAATGTATTAATTTTTTTATTTATTATTTTAATAATGTATTAATTTGGATCCGAGCGAGAGTCCGTAGTAGTAGTTCTAGTGGTCACTGGGCCCGGACTTGGTTTTTTGGTAATGCTTACAATCTGTTTGAATTAATGCTCAAATTAAAGAAGAGAAAGAATTAATGGCAACATAGACACTAGGTCGCAACAGCAAATTCACTACCTAAATTTCTTTTAGCTTGTTACAACATAGAACTTGGAAAGAAAAAAACATAAATGAAAGTAAGTAACAACCATAATAAAAACCTAATATTGTAGCCTTAATATCAATAAAGCCCAGACCAAGCCAAACCAAATCAACCCCTCCACAATCTCTCCTTTCTTTGTGGTGGGAAAATCAAGTTAAAACATGTGAAAAAACAAAAAGGAAACGGCCACACCATCAGCTGACACGTGGCAAAAAATTTAACGGTCCTTCTACCAACTCTGCCCCACCATTTTTTTTTTGTCTCAGTGCATGGGGCCTCTGTGCGCTCTTATAACGTCGTATTCACTCACAAGAGAGAGAGAGGAGAGGAGAGGAGAGAAGGCATATCGGTAGCTAAGGTGTTTTAGCAAGAAGGAGAGGCCAGGATTGATCACAAATCTAAAAAGAGGGCAAACAACCCCCCAAACACACCCTTATCCTATCTTCTTGAGAGGGCCTATTTTTCCTTTCGTCAAAGATTTTCTCATTCACTTTCTCTCCTCACTTCTACTTCTTCTATGCTTAGTATCTTATTCTCTCTGCAAATTAAGTATTACTCTCTTCTCTTGGATACCCACCTTTTCTTTTATCCCATATTATTCCTCAGATAATTCATATTCCTTATATTCTTTAAATAATAAAAAAAGCAAAAAAAGAAAAACCCCCTTTACTCCAAGAAGAGGGAATCAAAAGTGGAAGAAAATGGCTCCAAGGTCAGGTAGAGGTAAGACCAGCAAATCAAAAGCAGATAAGAAGAAAAAAGAAGAAAAAGGTTAGAAACTTTTCATGTCATCATCTTCCTAATGATTTTTCTATATATAGAATTAATTAAGACTTATTATTGTTAGTTAATTTATATTTTTCATGCTAATTTTTTTCTTTTTTGTGTATTGGGGTCAGTTGTTCCTACTGTCCTTGACATTACAGTGATAACCCCTTATGACAATCAAGTTGTTCTTAAGGTACTACTACTATTATATACTTTCTTTCTTATTCTTCTTCCCAACAAACTAAATAATATTTCATTTGGGAAAATAAACATTTTTTTAATAAATATGAATGAAGAAATATTGAGATATTTTGGTTGGTCATCATGAAATTATGTGAAGGGTATCTCTACTGACAAGATACTTGATGTAAGAAGGCTATTGGCTGTGAATGTAGAGACATGCCACCTCACCAACTATTCCCTCTCTCATGAGGTAATTAATTATTAGCTTAAAACTATTTTTTTTACTCCAAATTTCTTGGTTTGTGTATCAATTAAATTTGATTAAAGCAAATATTTACAGGTTAAAGGCCATAAGTTGAATGACAAAGTAGAAGTTGTTACTCTCAAGCCCTGTCTGATTAGACTGGTTGAAGGTAGGTGATGCTCCTTTGTATATTTCTATTTTATTTTGGGAATATGCCTAATAAAGTTAAAAAAAATATACTATTCAATTTTTAAACAAAATCAATGTTTCTCATGAGAAAAATCCAACAAATCAAACACACGAACTTTAATTATCTATATATTAAACAATTAATGACATATCTTGGAGTAGGACAAAACCCTTTTTTGTAACTTGATCAAAGATTTGAAATTTGATTCCTCCCTTCATTATTTTACTATTTACACATGAAAAATGCCTTCAATTTCCTTTATTTTAATCGTTAAAGTAAAGAAGATTATAGTACATAATTTACATTACATTACACATGTTCAGTTCTATAGGGTGTCCAACCTCATTTAATTTCGATAATAAATTTAACCATTTACATATTGCTGAATGAAATAATATTGGATATTATATGGTTCTTCTTCTCAGCAATAAAAATATATATGTATTTTTGGGCTCTCACTTATAGGGGAAAAAATGGTACTAGTGGTAGTTGCCATTTAAGCACACTCTCTCACACTGTTATAATCGCCGCGCGTGAGACAGCACATCAGACCCCATATTATTCGTAGTTAGCGGTGCCGTACATACAGGCTTAGAGAGATACCTCTTTAGAATCTCATGACATATGCCTGCTGGTGCTGCCTCGTCATATTTATGGCACACGTGTGCCACCTACAATCTTTTTTTTTCCTTCTATTTTTAAAATTGATTTGATGTTTTATTTTTTTTAATCACTACAAATAGACACTGATATATTTTCTTATGTATTTTAAATGATATTATTAGTTGGCTTTAATAATCGATTTGAATGCAAATATATTTGATTGTGAATCGTTTTATTATTATTTTAGGTAAATTATAACAATAATAATAATTCTTGTCCCCCTTGATTGTGGCAAAGAAAAGTAGATAGATTTTTCGCGCTTGGAAATCATTGAGCCATTATCACCACAGTTTGGCCTTTTTCTGCTTTAATACTTTTCCATTTAACTTTCGGAATTACAACTATGCCACTGTTTTGTTTTGGGAAAAGTTGAAAACTACTACTTTTAGTAGTAGTTAACTAAAATTAGACACTAAATATATTTAGTTGAATTTTACCTATTATTATCATGAGACTTCCCAAATTATCCTTATTTGAGTATATGGTTCTAAGTATTGTTGTAATGTATTATTGTGTATAGAAATGGTATAATGAGAATATTCATTATAAATTTGGGTATAAAAGTAAGAGGATTAATAAATGGGTAAAAATTAAAATGATTATTTAAAAGTGGGCACTTAGTCTAATTTCTTCGTTTCGTTTTGTTTTTTTGTTTTTTTTGATAGAGGACTATACGGAAGAAGCCCAAGCTGTGGCCCATATTCGACGGCTATTGGACCTTGTAGCCTGCACCACAAGGTTCACTAAGCCCAAGAGGTCTCCTTCAAGCCCAGATTCGAAGTCCAGAAAAAGCGTCAGTAGGCCCAACAACAAGAGCTCGGGCCCACCTAGATCGCCACCCTCGGAGCCGTCGGTTCCAGCGATCTCGGAGAGGTATGGGATGGCAGCCATACACCCAACGCCGAAGCTCTCCGAATTTTATGATTTCTTCTCTTTCTCTCACCTCTCTCCTCCCATACTGCGTGAGTTCTCTTCATTATTTTTTTATTTTTGAATAAAAAATGTCTGAATAAATAAATTAATAAATAAAGATATTGTTGTGTAGATTTGAGAAGATGTGAGACTATAGAAGAAAGGCGCGATGGTGACTATTTTCAAATTCAGGTGATCTTATATTATTGCACTTTAATTTATTTATTTTTTTGATGAAAATCTGTTAAATATGTATTTAAAGAAGAAAATATATATACAAATTTCAATTTGGCATTCATAAATAGTAAGATCAACTATGTAAAATATATACATATAATATTAAGAAGAAAAAAAAACACACACACAGGGTCCGTTAGTGTTTTTATATAAGTGAGTGGTTCGTGTTAATTGTCACATTTTCTCTACCTAAGAGAAATATACGACATGCATAAGTTGATAGCCAATCTTGAAATAGATCTTTAGCTCTGATAATGTGTTAAGATTTATTGAGTTTTATTTAAAAACTAATTGACAATCAGTGAAGTGATCATAGTTTTATAAATGTATTAAATGTGTTCGAATTTGCACGTGACCCACTTATATAATTTGTTACCAATAACAAAATAATCATTGATTTGGCTTTACAGGAACTGACTTCTGTTATGGAATTTTCAGATTAAAATATGCAACGGTAAGCAGATACAAGTGGTGGCATCAGTCAAAGGGTTTTATGCAGTGGGAAAGCAATTCCTACAAAGCCATTCTTTGGTTGATCTTCTCCAACAACTTAGCCAAGCTTTTCTCAACGTGTGTACTTTGATTCAAAATTATCATATCATTTGTGTACTCTACTTAGGTTCTTTATGGACATATGAATCTGTTTTCTTCTCTACTAATTAATGGGGTATGGATGGTCATATTGCAGTCATATGAATCCTTGATGAAGGCTTTTGTTGAACATAACAAGGTGACAATTTGGCACAAATGAGTTTGTTTTACTTGTCTAATTCTAGTTTTGTTCGCTTTGGGAGATTAACTGTTTGTGTGTTTTTGTTTCACTTCAGTTTGGTAATATTCCATATGGATTTCGAGCTAACACATGGCTTGTTCCACCATCATTTGCTGACTCTCCATCATCAACCTTCCAAGCCTTACCAACAGAAGATGATAATTGGGGTGGAAATGGGGGTGGTCAGGGAAGAAATGGTGAATATGATCATCAACCATGGGCAACTGATTTTGCCATATTGGCTAAACTTCCTTGCAAGACTGAGGATGAGAGGGTGGTCCGAGATCGCAAAACCTTTCTGCTACATAGTAAATTTGTCGATGTCTCAATCTTGAAAGCTACTGAAGCAATACGCAATTTGTTAGAATCCGATATGAGATCGAATGAGTCTTCAATTGTGTATGAGAATCGTATAGGGGACTTGTCCATTACTGTGAAACGTGACACAACAGAAGTGAGCTCAAATTTTCAAGTGAAAGTGAATGATGAAGTATCTGGTTTGTCTGCCAAGGAGTTTGCTCAGAGGAGTTTACTGAAGGGACTAACAGCAGATGAGAGCGTAGTAGTTCATGTAAGCACTTGTGCTCACTATTTATGATTTTCGATATAGCTTAAGTCCAAATAAATTGTGTGAAGCTTTGAAGTTTTATTTCTATAGTGATGATACATTATGATTGGGACTTTTTTCAGGATACTTCTTCCTTGGGCATTGTCACTGTCAGACATTGTGGATACAGTGCAACAGTTAAAGCTGTTGGTAATGTGAATAAGAGGAGGTTTGAGGCTCAAGAAATTGAAGTTGATGACCAACCAGACGGAGGAGCAAATGCTCTTAATATCAACAGGTTAAAACTATGCCCCTTTGTTATCCATTTTGTATGTGTGTGTGTGTTTTCAATTGTTAGTCTCAGGAAAGCTATTAAAAAATAGTGGTAAAGATTTCATGACAACGCACTACTTATATCAGTTGCATTGGAACACTTATTCAAAGTCATTTATGTTCGAGTTTTCGTATAATTTACAGCCTGAGAGCTCTGCTTCAAAAACCTACAGCTGAATCTTTGGGAAGTAGCCAGTCTGATTTGGATAATTCAGAAATTTCCATGACTCTGGTTAGAACTGTAATCAAAGAGAGCTTGAAAAGATCACAGGAAGAGCATGAAATTTCTGAAAGACCTATTAGATGGGAATTAGGTTCTTGTTGGGTGCAACATCTACAAAAGCAGGAAAATCAAACGGACAACGATTCAAAAAGTTCTGGGGTTGAGCCAGCTGTTAAAGGTCTTGGAAAGCAGTTTAAGTTGTTGAAGAAGAGAGATAAGAAACCAAGTGACACAACTAATAAGGAAGACTCTGATTCTTGCACTAGCAGTCTGGAAGCGGGAGAGGTAATGAATGGGGAGTTGAGCAGTGAAGAAGCATTGAAGAAACTAGTTTCAGAGGGTGCTTACTTGCGTCTGGAAGAATCTGGAACTGATCTTCATCAAAAGGTTTATGCAGCTTCTTGTTACTGTACTTTTTTTATAAAATAAATCTTTACTTGTATGTTTAGATGAATTAACCGTTCCACTTTGCTTCTTGCAACAGTCAATAGATGAACTTATCAAGATGGCACACAAATATTATGATGAAGTTGCTTTACCAAAGCTGGTAATCTTATGTTATTAGTGAGATTTTCTACTTGACATAAGTTTATAATGCTCTCTGCAAGTTTTATGAACTTAATCTTTTACTATATTAGGTAACAGACTTCGGGTCACTTGAGCTTTCTCCAGTTGATGGTCGTACACTGACTGACTTCATGCATTTGAGGGGACTGCAGATGCGGTCATTGGGTCGTGTGGTTAGTAACTTGAGATTTACGTTCAAAAGTTCAATTTTTTTTAAAAGTTTGTTGTTTAACACCACAGTATATAACAGGTGGAACTTGCAGACCAGCTTCCTCATATACAGTCACTTTGCATTCATGAGATGGTGACTCGAGCATTCAAGCATGTACTTAAAGCAGTTATTGCTTCTGTTCACAACCAATCAGACTTATCTGAAGCAATAGCCTCCTCTTTAAATTTTCTGCTTGGACATTCCGAGTCACAAGAAAATGATCAAAACCTGAATGATGATCATTCACTCAAGTTGCAGTGGTTGGAAGCATATCTTTCCAAAAAATTTGGTTGGAAACTAAAGGAAGAACTTCCCTACTTGAGGAAGTACTCGATTCTTCGAGGTCTTTGCCATAAGGTAAATCATCTTATTTGTTACTGTTATTACAGGTTTTAATGAGAACATAGTAATGATCTTAGATGTGCAATATTTTCCCAGGCTGGGTTGGAGTTGGTCCCTAGGGAATATGACATGGAAAGCCCAAACCCCTTCAGAAAATATGACATTGTTAGCTTGGTTCCCGTGTGTAAGGTGAGAGTTTGTTTCTCTGATAGAGCTAAATTTGATTAGATTGTATTATAATATAACCATTTATTTTTCCCTTTGTTATTTGATAAACAGCACGTAGCATGCTCTTCAGCTGATGGTCGAAATTTTCTAGAGTCGTCAAAAGTTGCTCTCGATAAAGGAAAGCTTGAGGATGCTGTTAATTATGGAACAAAGGTACCAACTCAACTGTCTTGTACATAGAAGCTATTTTTGACCCCAGAAATTAACTGTTTTACTCTCTTCTAACTTTGAAGGCTCTGACGAAGATGATAGCAGTTTGTGGTCCCAATCATCGTGCTACTGCTAGTGCTTACAGTCTGCTAGCAGTGGTTCTTTACCACACTGGGGATTTTAATCAGGTAACATACAATAGTGGTCTAGTACAATACCAGTGGTTCTCAACAAAGACGATAGCTCTTTTCTGATTACTATTGTTTGATGTGCTTTTTCTCCTTTTGTTTTACCATTCAGGCAACTGTATATCAGCAAAAGGCTTTAGATATTAATGAGAGGGAACTTGGACTAGACCACCCAGATACAATGAAAAGCTATGGGGATCTTTCAGTTTTCTATTATCGCCTTCAACATATTGAATTGGCTTTGAAGTAAGTAGGAATATCTAGTTGTCTAGTTCTTTATCTTCTTATATTTTAGTTTTCTCAACCATTTTCTTTCTCATGTTTTGGTAGCATAACTCACGTACATTGTTTTAGTTGTATTACCTTTTTCCTTTATTCTCTTGATTAAACTGTGCATTATTTGTAGGTATGTGAATCGAGCTTTATTCCTCCTCCATTTCACATGTGGACTATCTCACCCAAACACTGCAGCAACATACATTAATGTGGCTATGATGGAAGAGGGCATGGGGAACGTTCATGTTGCTCTGAGATACCTCCATGAAGCTCTCAAGTGCAACCAAAGACTATTAGGAGCAGACCACATACAGGTATTTCTCTCTCTTCCTCTCTCTCAAAATCCAAGTTTTATTGGTTCTCTAAATATTTATATCTTACTTTTTGTTTTCACCTTGCAGACTGCAGCTAGTTATCATGCCATAGCTATAGCTCTTTCATTGATGGAAGCATATTCCCTCAGTGTCCAACATGAGCAAACTACACTTAAAATACTTCAAGCCAAACTTGGGCCTGAAGATCTTCGTACTCAGGTAGTTCAATGTCTCTGTACTATTATCTATTCAGTTGTTTTATTGTGTTTTTTAATCCAAAGTAGTAATGTTTTGACCCTTTATTTTGTTGTTTTTGCAGGATGCAGCTGCGTGGCTTGAGTATTTTGAATCGAAAGCTTTAGAGCAACAAGAGGCAGCTAGAAATGGAACCCCAAAGCCAGATGCCTTAATTGCAAGCAAGGGTCATCTTAGGTAGTAAATATGGTATTCCCATATTAACTTGCTTTCCAAGTAATTCTTAACTTGCCCTGAAACCTTAACCTTTTAACCTATTTTTGCAGTGTATCAGATCTGCTGGATTACATAAGTCCTGATCAAGATTCTAAAGGAAGTGACGCACAGAAGAGGCAAAGAAGAGCAAAGGTACATTGCTTCACCTGAGAACACAATTTATTTGTTAAAGTTTGGTATGAGGTATGATTCAGTTCTGGTCTTCTATAAATTTTCAGGTACTGCAGGTTGGTGATAAAGTCAGCGAAGAACTTCAAGTGCCAATAGCAAACGATGACACACCAAATGATGTAGTGGATAATAGCCTAGAGAGAGAGGATGATATAAAAGTAAGCTCAGTTAGCACGCCTCCTCCTCAAGAACAAGAAGAAAATGAAGATACTTCTAGATACGGGTTGACAGTGACTAGCGAAGTTGTGGAAGAAACAACTTCAGATGAAGGGTGGCAAGAAGCAAGTTCAAAGAGCCGTTCAGGGAACACTTCTACCGGTCGAAAGTTTGGACGTAAAAAACCAGTTCTTTCAAAGCTTAAGTTACAGAATGAACATTCAAACTCTAGAGAAAATAGAAATGGGAGGGTCATCAATTCACCGTCACAGAATTTGACTCCCAAGCCTACTATTCCTACTGAGTTTCCTTCACAGAAACAGACTAGGGTTCGTAGCTTGAGTTTTACTGGGGATGACTCAGTTAAACAGCAGGTAAGAGCTTCTGTTTCTAAAGTTTCCCCCTCACCAACCACTCATAGTACCATGGCTTCAAAATCTCTATCTTATAAGGAAGTAGCTTTGGCACCACCTGGCACGGTTCTAAAGCCAGTACTTGATAAAGAAGAAGAGATGATTGTTGAGAAACCAGAAATCAAAACACCTAGTGTTCTTCCACCAGAGACGCCACAGATTGAAGAAAGTAAAAGCAACTCTGTAGTTGAAGAAATCACAAAGAGTGAAGCAGAAGAAACTATTGCGAGTGAGACTCATAGGGATAATACTGGACAAGAACTTGAAGATGAAAAATCTAAAGATAAAAATGGAAGCAAACTTTCTGCATCAGCAGAGCCATTCAAGCCAGGACCAATAACCATGTCTCACCCTTTAAGTTCAGTAGCTGCCACAAGTGTTTATGACGTGAGAGCCAGTCAAGAAATGCTTGCAGAGCCGGTAGTTTCCCCTGTGGCTGCTAGAGTTCCTTGCGGACCGAGGTCACCATTGTATTACAGAACCAACTATTCTTTCCACATGAGAAGAGATTTTCTTAAGTTTCCAAATCCCACATTGGAAAGAAATGGATCAGGGCCTCAAAGAATCATGAACCCTAATGCACCTGAGTTTGTTCCCAGAAGGACATCATGGCAAATTGACCCTGTTATTGCAAATGGAGGGGTCCCAACTGATTCAGATTCATTAGAAATTACTGTGCAAGAGGCTGTGAAATCCAATGGTGATACTACTAAAGAGAGTGGTAAGAAGACAATCTCTGAGTCTGAAAAGTCAGAGCTTGCCAGGCAGATTCTGCTTAGCTTCATTGTGAAGTCTGTCCAACATAATATGGACTCTCCAGGTGAGTCTGGAAACAGTGGGAAGAAAAAATTTCAGCAGCACTCAGATGCCATAGAAAACGACAGTGCCATTATAAAGATTCAGTATGGAAATGAAGAGAAGAAGTCAAACGACATGATTTATGAATCAAGTGATTCTTCTGAGGCTCAGAAAGTAGTTGATGTAAGTAAGAAAAACGGGGATGGTGAAGGATTTATAGTAGTGACAAAGAGAAGGAAAAACAAGCAACAGTTCCCAAATGGGGTGAATGGTTTGTACAATCAAACATCGATATGTGCTTCTGTTCGTTGAAAATATAGATAATAGCGAGTAATGAGAGTTTTTTCTCTTCTTTTTTTTACCAATAAAGCTTTCGGCATGTAAGTTCTCACTTTTTGACAATGTAAAAAGTCTGACAATAGAGGAATTTTCAAGTCTCCAGTCTTTTGCATTCCATTGATTTGGTTTGGGTCATAATAAATTTGGTCTTCATCTTCTTTTATTTTGTTTGGAGACTTTTTTTTTATAATAAAATGCTATGATTTTCCATGAGTAATTCTCTTTCTCTGCTCTTGTATACTCTTTTTTTGATGGAATATCTTATTGGCAGATGACCGATTCTAGTGTAATCTACCTATCTATTTTTATGAAATCTAGTCTTTGTATTTTGAATTTATTTGAATATGTATGTTAATTTGGTATTCCTTGTTTATAGGATTGAATGTAGAAGTTAGTTTAGACTTAAGTTATGTGTACGTATGTACATACTATTGAAATAAATAAATGAAAATCAGTTTTCCACAAATTAATTACTGTCATTGATAAAATTAATGAGCTATAAATATAAAGTTGGCTTTTTATATCAATGTAACAACATATAGCTTAAACTTTTTTTTTTAGAATAAACATATAGCTTAAACTTGGTAATATAACTTATTAAAAAAAAAACTTGGTGATATAACAGTCCTTCAATAACACCTCTTTTGTTTGTGTAGTTTCCCAAAACGACAACAACTTTCTATTAGTAAATATATATTTTTTCAAAAACACCCATTTACATAATTAAAAAAAAAAAAAGCATTTTCACCCTTTTCATATCTTTCATAAGTAAAGTGAAATGCCCAACTATGAATAATAAAAAGTAAATAAAAAAAAAGAAAAATCTCTAACCCAACTGGCATTAATTCATTCACATTATAAAATTAAATTAAAATAGATAATTAAAAAAAATTAACAATTGTTTAGAGAGTAATCTAACTAAGAAGTAGAAGATGAATTAGTGTGATTATCTCTAGGAGAAGAGAGAGGAAACAAAGTCAAGAGCTCAGGGGGGTCGGATCCTCTCGGCGTACTCAACGGGCTCCGGTGTAAATAAAACCCTTTTCCGGAGATCGCTCTCTCCTCCTCCTCCTCCTCCATGCACGACGGCGAAACCGGCGTTCTCGGACTCCCACGCGCCAAGAATTCAAAAGGAGAAACCGGCGAAACCATCACCATATGATCGCCGCCGAGCCCAGAAAGGGCCCCACTTCTGTGTCGGCCCAAAGAGCCAGTATAACAAGAAGAGGGTGAAAGCGAAACGCCGGTGGTGGTGGTGGAGGTGAGGTTGAGCTCTAGCTTCTTAGTGGTCTGTCTCCGTTCGTGGAGCTTGAAAGCGGGTCTTCGGGGCCCCATATCGGACGGGACTGCGGGTTTGGGGTTGGTGAAACGGGAAGGGAGGCTGAGTGGGAGTTTTTGAGCCGATGGGTCGTCTGGAGCTCCGGTTAGCTTTTGAACCACCGCTCGGAACGTTGATGGATCGGCTTGGACGAAGGTGGTGTTGGGTGAAACCGGGTCGGATCCATATGTGGGCGAGTTCATGTTGATGAAGATGATAATAACAGAGAGAGAGAACTGAACTGAGGTAATGAGAGAGGAACCACAACATAAGCGGGAAATGAGACCTTTTTATTGTTGCAATTATGGATTATGCATTTATTTTTTAAAAAAATAATAAATTATTATTATTGATATTTATATGAGTTTTCTTGGAGTGTTTTGGTACTTTATTGAGTCATGTGTGTGGGTGTGGACTTGTCAGATATACGGCGGAAGAGAGTAAAGTAAATAAATAAATAAAATAAAGAGAGAGGGAAAGGTGATAGAAATTGATGAGTGCCGTTTCAAACACACTTGCTTTGTTCATTTGATTCTCAAAACTTTACGCGTTAAAATTTTAACATAATAGTCAAACATTGTCTCTTTCCTTTATTCTCTCAACTTAATTAATTTTACAATTTATTTTATAAAAGTAAAGATTAGAGATACTCACAATTACAAATCATATCCAAAATTATGAGTCATTAGTTGTTACTTGTTTCTCTAAAGTCACGGGTGATTTTTGGTTATGTAATAATTAGTGGGAGTGGAAAAGGAGAGTTTTACCCAAGGGTAAATAATGATGAAAAATGGGATTGAAAATTCGAAAGAAAAAAAAAAGAAAGAAAAGAGTAGTGATGATTGGTAAATGAAGAAGATTTGAGGTAAAGAATAGAATAGAGATAGATTGATAGATGGGCTGGCTGGCTGGCAATGACTAATACATGCTACTACGGCAATGAATGATGAGTCATGCGATGCGATGAGGGGTTATTGAAACAAGAAACGAGACACTGTCCTATTATACTGACTATAGTCTGTTTTGGTCAGACTCCTCTCTCACATTTATTCTTTTTATTGTTTTTTTTTCTTTTGTTTTGTTTGTTTGCGTGAAGGGATTGCACTTTGACATTAGCTAAAGAAAGTGTTCAGTGTTACAGTGTTTGCTTGCACAGTCTCTCTCTTGAGCTGAAATAATGCACTTTTTGGCTGCTTCTTGCTTTGCTTTGTACACTAGTTTGTTTGCTTTACTCTTCTTTTTCTTTTTTTCTTTCTTTCTTTTTGAGGAGTTTTGGATTGCTTTAATGTGTTGGTTTTGTTTCTCTCTCCTTTTTGACATTTTGTGTAAGTAAATTACTTCTTGTATTATTTGGTTACTCTCTCTCTCTCTCCTTTTTGACATTTTGTGTGAGTAAATTACTTCTTGTGTTCTTTAGTTATGCCCTCGTACCCCCATTTTCAGCCCTTTTTTTCCTTTTACTTTTTGGTACTCTTTCTTTGCTATTTCCACCATCTTTCCCTCCCTTCTACCAATTTCTCTTTCACGAAATAAAAGCCAAAAGGGTAACTAAGTCTTACTCAATCTATTTTCTTCAAATTGACACACTAATTTTGATTTATGATTATTATTTTACACCATATGATACCAAAAATCAATGCCTAACCTAATCTAGTTTTGGTGGCATATAGAATTTTTCCTTCACTTCTTGCCTAGTGGAGAAGCTTAGTAAAAATTTGACCTTTACTATATCTTCTTTCTCTTTTCCAATTATAGATACAGAAATCTATAGTGAATTGCCTAACAAAGCCAAAATACACCTCTACATCATGAATATAAGACTTTGACTTGTAAGAAGCTTTTATTACTAATGCATACATGTCAAAGGTGTAACTTTTCTTTCATCATTAAATTCTATTATATTTGTAAAAAGGGTGGAGAAAGAAGAGAAAAGAAAATACAAATAGATAGTGCAAAAGGGTTAAAAAATAAGACTAAGAAGAATAACAGTTGCCCATCTAATATTTCAAGAGTTAGGAAAGGTGCATTATATATATTGCTTTTACTTTTTACTAAATTCAGTACTGATGCCCAAACCAAAAGTTTTTTATTTATTTTAAACAAGAATAATATATGCTGTCTTTTGTAGCCTAAAATTCCCCTTAGAGAGTTTTCTCCACTAAGAATAATATAAGGAGTCAGCCTCTTAACCTAAGTCATTAAGCACTCACCAATCACATGCCTAACTTGTACAAAGTGATCACCATTTGATGGTTGAGAGTAAAGAATGGTCCACTCTTATGTCATCATTCTCAGCATCCAACAATTTTTTGTATACCTTTTTTTAAAAAAAATATTTTAAATTTGGAATAGTCAAAAAAGATAACTTACAAGAATGTCATGTGTTAAGTGTTTTGGATACCTTGAAAGCAATGGAAGATGCCAAGGGAACACTCAATCATGTCACTGTTTTATGTGGAGAACAATATCATTACCAAAAGCTGAGTTGAGCTTTAACTAACTAGGGTTGAGCTTTAACAAACTAAGATTAATTTATTATGTTTTAAACTACCAAACTAACCCACTTAATTAATTAAAGTTCTTGCATGTTTACAACATTAATTATTTATTAATGTACTCAATAGATGAGATGAGATGAGATGAGATTGTGAGGTTTCAACAAGTCCCTTAGTGGATGACTACTTTTTTTAGAGTCATGGGGACAAGTTATTAGTTATGGGTCTTTACTAATAGATGAAAAAACATCATAGTTGTCTGAAACTTAGAGGGATTGTTGAAAATGAAAGCTTGACTTTTAAGAATAAGCCAACAAAGTTTACTTATTGTACTTGAAATTTTTTCTCCTTTTAAATGATTTTTAAGTAAAAAACCAAGTGGAAAAGTTGATGAGCCAAAGAGGATTTTATCTCATATTTTCTTGAAAAAGTGTGGGAAATTGCCTCTATATGAGTTTCTTTAGACTCAAATGACATTTTAACCCCTTCTAGAATGATTTTATTAGAAAGAGGCAAAACAAAAAAGATTTGAATCCATTCGTGAAGGATTAATTGTTGACTTTTTTGTTTTTCCCTCGAAGGAAATTTTGTGGATTTTCATTATTTTTTTCTTCGAAGAGCAATGAAGAAAAGTGATATTTTGTGAACTTTAATGAATAGTTGTTGGAGGGAAATATAGTCAAGTAACATGGAACGTGAGAAAGAGACATTAATTAAATTGATTATGGTATTAATTACTAACCATATGATAGAGTAGATATTTAGGCTTTAGGGTATACCGAGGTGTTTAGTGATCAGCAAAAAGTGTATATATCGAAGTAAGATTTTTACTTGGAGAAGGAATATCTTATCTTGTAATGAAAGCTAAAAAATAATTAACTCTAAGGGCCCATTTGGACCGTTGGTCTAGACCAAGGAATTGGACAAATTTGTCTAATCCTATGTTTGTACAATTTCTGAGGTAATGTTGAACAGGAT
This sequence comes from Humulus lupulus, assembly GCF_963169125.1. NCBI lineage: Eukaryota > Viridiplantae > Streptophyta > Magnoliopsida > Rosales > Cannabaceae > Humulus > Humulus lupulus. The sequence continues at coordinate 24,781,751 of NC_084800.1, read as the reverse complement.
AATTATGTCATATACTTTCCCTTAGTCCCTTGTCCTACCCTTTCCCTTAGTCCCTTGTACGAGGGATTATATTAACCCATCTTTTTAGTAGGATAGTTTAGTCCCACACCATAGAATTATTTTGTTTACAACTAGTTTTTTTTAATATATATAATAAATGATCAAAAAGATAATCTTAATAATAATAATTTTTGTTTTAAAAAAATTAATAATAATAATTTTATCTACCGTTATTTTGAAATATTTAAAAAAAAATCTTATTTATTATAATTGTTTTTTTATAACATTTAAATCGAAATTTTAAATTTTAAATTATATATACTATTAACATTTTTCTTAAATAGTATTTAATTTTATGAATTATTCTGTTTATTGAAAATTATTTAATTTATTTATTTTATTAAATATTTTATACTACTTATTTTAATAAAATTATAAATTTATTAAAAAATTATTTTATTTTTTATTTAGTCTTGCACTACACCAAACACAATGTAGTACTAAGATAATTTAGTCTAGTCCAATACAGTCCAAACCTAACTAATAATTCAGTCCAGTCCTACATTCCAAACAAGCCCTAAAGGAATTATTTGATATGATATGTAACGAAATAATAAAAGTAGTAGGTAAGACCAAATATAAACCGAAGACAATTTGAGCAAAGAAACTAAATTGTTACGTGAAAAAAGAGAAACATAATTAAAGGTTAGAAGGAACCACAAATAAAAAAGAGAAAGATTGAAATTGAGGAAATTACATTTTATCTGAGATTTTTAATAGAGTAAGTTATTCTATGATTTTTTTTTAAGAATTTTCACTTTTATGTGATTATTTTTCTTTATTTTTGTATCAAATTTGGTTTATGTCATAGTTTTACTCTTAATCAAGTTTTATTAATTTGGAAGGGTATGCTTGAAATTTGATTATTATTTTTTTTAGCTAATTTGTTTTTTATACAGCTAATTTTAAATTAATTTTTTCTTTGGTTGTTTTGCAATTTTTTTTCTTTTTTTTTTTTAATATGAATTGTGTTTATTATTATTATTTATTTATTATAAACATTTTTTTTTCTTTTTTTTAGATTGTACGTTTCTTTTTTCAAATCATGTGTAAGGTAATCAGTTACTTGATTAATATTTGACAATTATGTAAAAGAAAATCATAGAGCTAGGTTAAATAACATGTACCAAGAGGGATAACCAGTTACCCTGAGAGGAGTAATCTTCTGCCATAAAAGGGGTAACCAGTGACAATAAGAGGGGTGACGGTTACTCATATTAAATATGAAAAAAAACATCAAATTTGAAGGAAAAAGATAAAGAACACTTCATTAAAAAAAAGTAACTATTATTTTAGTAATATAGGTAACCAATTACCATAAAGAACCCAAAAATATATACACACATCAGAATGTGAAGGTAATCAATTACCCCCAGAAATATACACACAAAGAACAGGAAGGTAACCAACTACCCCTAAAAATATACACACAAAGAACGGGAAGGTAACTAGTTACCCCATAAATATATACACATAAAGAACGGGAATGTAACCAGTTACCACATACCTAAAGATAGAAAAAACAAATCAAATCCACCCCCTTTCTTTCTCTCTCTCTCTCTCTCTCTCATCTTCTTTTCTTCTCTCACCAAGAACCCTAGTTGTCACCTGCCTTTCTGCTGCCTAGGTTCGTGTCTAGGCCACCTCCCTGCATCAACTCCAACCACGAACCACCTTTCTCCCTCACCTCCGACCACCGCCAAAGCCCCTTATCCCCTGCACGCGAGCGCGCATCGACACCCTGCCCAGAGCTGGAGGTGGTTCGTCGTGGAGATGGTGGTGTCACGCTTGGGCCCACGCTCAGATGGGGCTCTCAAACGGAGCTGGGGTCTCAGACAGATGGGGCTCAGGCGAAGCTAGGGTCCCGAACGGTTGAAGCTGGGCTGGTATTTTGGGATGGGTTTCACGAAGATGCGCACCTAAGGTGAATCGTAGGTGGTGAGGGTGGGTGTCCGGAGATGATGTGAAGATGGTGAGGCAGGCAAGTAGAAGACAAGTGAGGTGGCGGCTTGGGCAAAAGGATAGATAAGAGAGATATGAGAGAAAGAGAGATATGAGAGAAAGAGAGAATTGTGCGGTTGGGTTTGGAGAGATAAATGGTTTATGTGGCTGAGGTTTGAGAGAGAGAATAATTGAATGCTACAATAATACATTTGTTTGGCTGATGTACTTTGGTTTTAAATTTAGTTTCCATGTTTTAGTTAGTTAGTAATTATGTTTCTCACACTTTAATTTTTTTTTTAATAAATTTTCTCATACAAATTAAGAAAAGTACAATTCTCATATTTTTGCACAGTAACAACATAAAAGTCATATTTTTTTTATAAATGCTCTTAAAAATATAGGGACTCGATTTTGTCATGTGAGGAGATGCATTTTGTTTATTTCAAATCAATCCAATAAAAATAAACTAAATTAAATAAAGTCAGTGTATATTAAATCTTAATCTAAATATATAAAACAATATACCGAGTATATAAATAAATTTACAACAAAAAAAACTAAATAAAAAAAACCAGAGTCTATTAAATCGTAAGTTAAGTACATAAAACACAATATATCATACAAGTGTACAAAACAAAAAAACAAAAAAAATTTACGTTTATTTATTACATTTTTATGTATATGTGGGATATTAATTAGGAATCCTATTTTTGTAATAAAAAAATTGTATTTTTGAAAAGAAAAAAAAACCTTTCAGAACAGTATAAAAGTTATAAAAAACATAAAAAAATTTATTAATAATAAGCATTTTTTAATGGACAAAAATCCGCTACTTAAAAACCATATCAAGGGGACCAAGAACCTGATAATCTAATACCCCATTCAACATCTGACATGGAAGTATTCATTTTTTATTATTATTATTATTAAGATTTTTGTTTAAATACACTTTTTTTTTTT